>NW_026843483.1:0-125000 GCF_019175385.1 Lycium barbarum
TGCAGTCCTTGTCGAAAGGCAAGACTTTCATTCATGTTATTGGTCATGTTGATGGAACTTTTAAAGAAGCCCATAATCGAGTCTCCATTTGAGTTTCTAATGGTTCCCCAATCCCCCCAATACCATTTTTTAAGTTAGCTGTACTGTCAGTATTAAGCTTAAAGTGACCCCTAGAAGGGGGTTCCCATTTTAAGGTGACTTCATTCCTCAACTTACAGATATTCTTTCTAGCACAAAAGAGAAATTCGGACACTTGACTAATGGTTTTGCTCATAGGGATTTTGTCCCTCTTGTTGTTAAAGAGGTTGTTATTCCTGCTTAGCCAAATATCCCAAAAACAAAAAGGAAGAGGTTTTCCTAAGACAGGTGGCTATTGAAATTTTCATGCCTAAGTTTATGTCAGGCCATTCAGTGTTGGTGAAGAGCATGTCATTATAACAATCAGAATTAGTGCAATTGTGGCTAAGGTTGTTCCAGTATTGCACAACATTAAGGCAATTAAAGAAGATATGGGGCATAATTTCAGCACCCTCATTACAGTAGTGACAAAGAGGGTTGATGTTCAAGCATATGTGACGGAGATAGGCACTTGTGGCAGTATTCTATGGTGAGGTAGCTAGAGAAAGTATTTAATCTTATTTGGGATTTAAAGTTTCCAGATCCAGGAGAAAGATTTTGTAGTTTGGCTTTGGTTTTTTAAGCAGTCTGAATGGACAGAAAGCTAAGCTTGCTTTATAGAGAAATTCCCATCAGAAGTGTTTTTCCAAACTAGCTTGTCTTCAGAAGTGGTGGAGTGAGGTATGAAGGTACTCTCAATGGAATTCCTAAGGGTTTCAGGTACAGGGAAGGGAAAAATCCCAAGGTCCCATTTTCCATTTGTATGGAAGTGACTGACCATAGCCCTTTGATCCTCTTGGCTGAGAGGACCATGGATGATGTTTCTTATAGGCTCTTGTTTATGTGCTCAGCTTTAGGGATGCCAAGGCCCCTTTCCTCTTTAGGCTTGGTGACAGATTCCCAACCTATGAGGTGCAACCTTTTCTTTTAAGCAGTAGTACCCCAAATAAAATCTCTTTAGATTTTATTGAAGTTCTTCAGGATGTGGGTGGGGATCTTAATGTATTGCATGACATGGGTAGGGATGGTAGCTAAGGTTGCCTTACAAAGGACAGTGCTACCAGCCATGTTTAGGAATTTTGTCTAACCAATTGGTACATGTTATCCAAGATGAACTTGAAGTTACTATTGGTAGGATTTGTGTAGAAGATAGGAAAACCCAAATACTTGCCAAACTCCCCACCCATTTTGATTTGGAGAATCCCTGAGCAGAAGGAAGTATGGTGGTCATGGCAGTTTTTGGAAAAGATGACTTTGGACCTGTCAAAGTTTAAATTTTTTGGCCAGAGATTTTGTTAAAATCCTTCAGCAGATTCATGATGGTGTTACAATTCTTCCCATCTGCTCTGGTAAAGAGGGTTAAGTCATTAGCAAAGAAGAGATGGGAGATTTTTGGCCTAGCAGGTGTGATCTTTATGGGGAAATAGTCTTTTAAAACAACCTGCTGATTAATTTCTTTGGAAGGATCTCCATACACATAATGAATATGTATGGAGATATTGGGTCACCTTGTCTTATGCCTCTAGAAGGTAAGAAAAATTCAGTTTTTCCACCATTGACCAGGATGGAGATGGAGCTTGTGGAGATACAGGATAGGATAATGGATGCGAACATAGGGGGAAAGCCAAGCTTTTTTAGAGCTATTCTAATAAAGGACCATTCAATCCTGTCAAAAGCCTTTTCTAAATCAATTTTTAAGATCATGTTGGCATTCTTCCCTTTCATCTTACTGAAATGAGAGATGTACTCTTGGACAATGATGGCATTATCAGCAGCCCTTCTATTGGATAGACAACTAGCTTGGTTTGGACCAATGATAGTAGGCAGGAAAGGTTTTAGTATGTTAACCAGGATTTTAGTAAAAACCTTGTAGACAATGTTACAAAGGCTAATGGGTCTGAAGTTTTTTAACATTGAAGTATCAGGACATCTTGGGATGAGGCAGAGTAAAGTTGTATTCATCTTAGGTTCCATGGCTTGGTTATGAAAAACTCCTTTGATAAACTCAGTAACTTTAGTTTTCACAGTGCTTCGGAGCTTCTGATAAAACAGAGGATAGATGCCATCATGCCCAGGGGCCTTGAGGGGTTTAAATGACACAATGGCTTGGTGAATCTCGCTATCTCTAATTTGGGCATCTAGTGCATTTCTAGAAGCATTACTCAGGGTGTGCGTCTCATAGGTGTCTGGAAAGTGTCTATTAGAGTAGGAATGGTCAGAAGTGTAGAGATTGACAAAATAGTCTCTAATGGTGTTTTTGATTTCAAGGGGTTCAGTTATATCAAGCCCAACCTCATTAGTCAATGAAAGGATTTTATTTTTTCTTCTTTTGTTAGTGGTGGAGGTATGAAAGAATCTTGTGTTGGCATCCCCTTCAGTCAGCCATTAAATTCTAGACTTAAGTCTCCAGAACTCTTCTTCACTTCTGAGAATGGAAGAGTAATCAACTTGGAGGTTTTTCTCAAGGTCTTGCAAAAAGATGCTAATAGGATTCCTCTCAGATTTTTGGATACCCCCTAGTCTAGCCAGAATGTTCTTCTTTGTATGGAAGATGTTTCCAAAAGTCTGATTGTTCCAGATGGTGGCAAGGTTTTGGAAATTCTCAGTAGTCTCATGAAGGTTCCCCTCTATACTAAAACATTGTTGGATAATCAAATGGAGGGATGGGTGACTGCACCACATTGATTCAAACCTAAAGGGTTTATCAGTGGTGGTAGGGGAATTTTTGAGCAAAGTTAACAGCATTGGCCAATGGTCTGAATGAGTTTTGGGCAGGTGAGTGACTTTTGATTCAGGGAAGTCAAGAATCCAGCCTTCATTAGCAAAACATCTGTCAATTATTTCAAAGATTAAAGCTTGGGCATTAGAGAATCTATTATTATACCAAGTGTATTTACTACCAGTGAAGTGCAGTCATTTAAGCATTTCCAAAACAGGTTAGACCTAGAAGCCCCTAAGACCTCATTGAAGTCACCGGCCACAAGCCAGCTAAGGTTATTAGTCCTAGAAGTGTTGGTTAACTCTTCCCAAAGAATACGCCTATTAGTATAAATGGGGCTAGAATAGACAACAGTAAAAATCCATGGTTTAGGGGATGGGAATACCTTAACAGTGGCATTGATGCCTTGATTTGTGGTTGAGACATTCTCCACTTTAAGTAATTCTTCCTTCCAAAGCACAACAATTCCAGCTGATAAACTCACCACAGGTGATTGTATTTGACCCGAGAATTTTAAGACGTTGCATAGGTGCTTATGCTAGGTCATTCTCATTTTTAGCAGGACAAGAAGAGCAGGATTGTGCACACTCACCATAGCTTCACATTGTCTCCTAAACTCGGCGCTATTAGCACCACTAGCATTCCAAATTAGGAAATTCATAAGATAACTCTTTGATTTTGGAGATTTTCGCTTCTGATCCTTCCCCTTCCCCATGGGTGACGGGTTTTCTGTCATTATCTTCTTTTATTCTTCTCCAACATTGTTAGGTCCAGAAGCACATTTGCCTATGACTTCTCCATTGTCATCTTTGTGCAGAGTTCTATTTCACATTTTATCATGTTTCGAGGAAATAGTACAATAAGAGCTTCTGGCCAGAGCTCTTTGAAGGTGACTTCTTTCTTGCTGAGAATGAGCATGGCCATTGGTTGCTTGTTTTATGGAAGCTCTAGAATGTCCTCCAACACCTGATTTGACTCTTTTAGTCGCTTGTGCATTTTGGTTTGGTTGGGTTCTAGAGCCCAGTAGGGGATAACTGCTATTGCTGGGTTGCCGGTGATTCCGAGTTCAAAAGAAAAGGTGTCCGGCTCGATGTCCATGGGATGAACTCAGGCTTTATATCAGTGTATTCACCGGGACGAGAGGCAACATCACACTCGGCTGATTCATTAGGGTATTCATGTCCTCCATGGTTAGGGTTAAGAAGTTTGGCATGATTTGGGCTTGCAACATTACTACTTGCCATAGTTGACTGCCATAGTTCTCGAACCCTTGATTCAGAGCTGTCGTTACCACTTGTGCTAAATATTGGGGGTTTTGGACTAGTAGTGTCACCGAAGTCTGATTCACTTGACATTTGAGAGTCAAGCATGCTCCCTGCAGTGCTCGTTCTAGCCAAGACATCGGTATCCTGTCTATCCTTACCGGCGGTGTCGCTTCTTCCGATGGGGGGTTCAACGGTTGGTTCTGGTCTCCCGTATTTTCTAGGTTCAAGGTCTATTTGGGCTTGCTCTTGAGGACGATGATGCGTTTCAAAGAAACGACGATGTTTGGGTTTCACCATGTGTCATAATAGTGATATCTTGGGATGGGACAACAGTCATATCACTAGCTTGAGAATGATTGTAGAGAGACATGGTATCTTCCATGGGGTTTGGTGATTTTTGAGCGCCGGAAAACCACCCCATGGGGTGTGGAGAGTTTTTCTGGTATACTCAAAGGGGGAACTGGTTTGGGTGTGGAAGCATGTGTTAGATGCCCTACTCTTGGGCCCACCTTTGTCACACCCTAACCTTACTAGGGTGTGATGGGCACCCGACCCCATATCCGGAGCCGAGCGAACCCATAGACTCTTATTACAAACATAATCCTTTCGAACCTTTAAATCAAATACAGAGGAAATTAATAATAAATGCTTTCAAATCATACAAACCTGTAATCATATATGTAACTTATATCATAACACAAATGACACATCGGCTGATAGAGCCGCTTACAGAACTGACAACCAATACCCACAACGCTGTCTGCAAAGTCTCTAACATATATCAGATATCACAACGCACATACTCTGACTCGGCAGCACTCCAGGAGCAAATGGAGTTTTCCCACATCGCTGGAACATCTTCTGTAATGACTTCTACTCATCTGGGTGTACCTGCGCGACATGAAACGCATCCCCCGAAGAAGAGGGGGTCAGTACGGAGTATGTACTGAGTATGTAAGGCATGAATACAGAAAACAGAACCATAACTGAAACAGACAGTACAAAAGAATTGAGTTCGTTAACCAGAATACCAAAATGCTTACTTTCCGGACATAAGTCATATATACTGACGTCACCTGTCAGGAAGAATACATAAAGCACAGAATACCCAAGATACTTACTTTCCAAACACAGATGATATCATAGATCAGAAGGGACACAGGACGTACGGACTGCCAAAACGCTTACTTTCCAAACACAGATCATGCATGTCAGAATTACATATCACATGTGCATATAACGTGTCCCGGCCCTCTAATGAGGGACTCGGTGGATCATATAGCATGTGTGCACATAACGTGTCCCGACCCTTTTACGAGGGACTCGGTAGAATAGATCATGTATGTCAGAATCATATATCAAATATGCATAACGTGTCGCGGCCCTTTAATGAGGGACTCGGTAAGTACATATAACGTGTCCCGGCCCTCCCTTGCGGGTCTCGGTGAATAAATCATCATATGCCATTCTGGCCACCATCCCCATATCATCATAACATCATAAACGTATAGCGTGTCCCGGCCCGCAAGTGAGAGGGACTCGGTGAACAATGCAGTGGATTACGCACGAGAACATGTCCTGGCCCGGGCTCAGTGAATAGACATATCAAACTTGCACGAACAGAGTAGTGTGAAACCATATGCACACAAATCAGGACTCGATAGACACATATACTTACTGTCATCAGAAGGTTCAGAAACGAATCTCGGATCAATCTGACGTAGTATGAGAAAGTTACGAACGTTTGAAGTACAGAACGTTCTATAAGTGTCTCAGAAGCCATTCTTGAAAAATTAAAGTAGCAATCATGTCAAGTAGCTTTTGGATATCATATAGATCGGATCAACACAACTTTTGAAGTCACATGTACGAATCATAATATATCAAGACTCGCTGGAATCATCAAACGTGCCATCATACTTACAGAATCCTTTTAGAAACATATTCCGTGAAAGTTGGAGACATTAAATCTTACAGAACTCTTTTAGAAACACAATTCTTTATACTTATCTCGTTACTGAATCATATCATAGGCTCGATCATGTCAGACATACTTATATCAGAAGTGACTCAGAATCGGAGGCAGACTCAAAAACATATTAAACAGAACTTCAGAAACAAATCTCTTTCGAATATCATATGGACCAAATCAAATATAACTTTTAGGATCATATGTACATACCAAAGTATATTAAAGACTCAATGGAATAGTTAAACGTACTATCGTTTGGAAATCAAAATGTTAATCATACCAATTGTCTTTCGAATGCCGTTTAGAACATATCAAATAAAGCTTTGGACATTTACGCATACAGAACTTTTTAGGGACAAAACTCAGAATTCAAGAGTAGAATTTCCCCGAGGTACATATCGTATCATAACTTATGTTGCTCTAAGACATGCCAAGAAAGAAAGGGTAAGCCTTACATACCTGTGCCGCGCCTTACTAGCTACGCTTATGCATCCAACTTGTTTGTCTATATGCAAGGGAATTCATCCATCCATTAGTTTCATTATCCTATACTTGCCTTAACCCTTCAAACGCATTCACTTATATTCTGCCGGAATTTCGGCAGCACCTCCCCTGTAAATGTACCAACCCCGAGAATACGGCTCGGCTCCAAATCAACAACAACAATACCAACAATACCAACAACCATAACAATAGTCGTTAGGAATCAATTTGAACGCATTCTAACATTGATGACTCCTACACAATTCAACAACATAACCTCATATTCAATTCAACTACTTACATTCAAACTAACATCAACATTCATACCTTCAATTACTAATCCGAACCATTCAAAACAATATTCCAAACCCTTTAAACAATTCACACAATATTTCTAACAACCCAACCAACACTCCAACTTTCCCGAATTCATCATTTACACCAACGGCCCATACCTTAACAATGTCATTTCCATAAATATAAAAATTACATAAGAATCACATTAAGGCGTCAAACGTCCCATATCACTTACAACTTCATCTTAAATCGTTAAATTCTCATTTTCGTCATAGAATACATAACGACGACAACTAAAACACTAACTAAAATTTGTTCACTCATAACCACACCAAGAGACCATATTCGGCCACCACACCCATATAGAAACTTCATGATTTTTCATTCATTTCAACACACTACAACAACCAAACATGCTTAATAGAGCCAGTTCATCACTCCTACACATATACGCCTACACGACCACATCAACATACACACTTCCATGAATTCTTATTCATTTCTACATACTCCAACATGTACAAAACACCCATAACATATGAGAAATAAGATTAAACTTTTACCTTTCTTCTTCACTTCACAACTTGCCTAAAGTTGGCCATGGATGAAAACGGATAATCTAACGCTCCCAATAACGCTTCCACGTTAATGAGCACCCTTCAATTAGTAGGTTTGCTTGGAGAAACAATTTTTTTGATGGCCAAATCTTGGTCTTGTTTTCCATTGCTCTTGGCCGAAAATGGCACCCCTTTTTTTCTTTTTTTGTCTCCCATGTTTCTTGAATTTTCTAGGGAGAGAGATATGAATTATATGTCTAGCTTGGTCATCCATAATATATATATACATAGATATTGAGGCACATGGCCGGTCATGTGCCTCATTTTCCCCAATCTTTTTTTTTTCTAGAATTCTCTAGGATGAATAAGTCTTGCATGACAAATAAGTAGCCACTTC
The DNA here is from genome assembly GCF_019175385.1 of Lycium barbarum. Lineage (NCBI taxonomy): Eukaryota > Viridiplantae > Streptophyta > Magnoliopsida > Solanales > Solanaceae > Lycium > Lycium barbarum. Next base: position 7,808 of record NW_026843483.1, read on the forward strand.
TCATATTTATATTTGGTCCCTTCCATTAAAAGTATGAACACATAGGCCCTTCTTTTTTTTCTAGAATTTTCCTTAATTTAACAAGGATGACCAACTTATTTTTTTACATGTGCCACAAGACCAAAAGAGAGACTTCTCAAGAAGTTTCTTGAAATTTTTTGTGAAATTACCACTTTGCCCCTAACCCTTCTATAATACAACCATAAGCCTACTTTGCGAAATTCCCTTTTTGCCCTTATCCTTCCTCAATATTTCCATACTAATAATATCCATAAATAATATTTTCAACAACTCATATATTAAAATAATTTTTAAAACATAGTCTCGTTCCTAACTTCTCCCCATTATCTTGAATTTTCCGAACATACGTAATACGGGCTATAACAACCTTCTTTTCCACTTTTTTGGTTTGGGGTGGGGTGCGAATTTGCAGATCTTTTTGGATTCTATCTGCAAAATCTTTAGGATTGTAGCCCGTAGGGGCCCATTTCTATTGGGTATTGTACATTGGGTCTATAGGCCCTAGGTGAAGGAAAATAATTGGGCCCATTGTTGATGTGGTCAATTTTTCTTTTACCTTGGGCCTTTTATTTCACTTTACTCGTTGATGGTTCCCCGTCTGGGGAAGGTTACGACAAGGCTTTTGCCTTAAATTTAAAATGCTGGTTTTCAAAGAACTTACCTGTAGTTTCATTGTAAGCTTTTACCTGGGTTGGTATGGCTGCTTTCGCTGTGCTTTTTCCTTCTTTTCCTTTGCCCTTCATTTGTATTGGCTTCTTCTTCTTAGGAAAAGTTACTGTTTTCCATTCTCCACTTTTCGGTAGGTCAGTTTTCTGAATTTTCTTTGCAGGCTTATCAGTTTTTGGAATTTCAGTTGCAAAGGTGCATTTTTGTGTCATGTGGCCAATTCTTCCACAACCCTTGCACAGGATTCCTTCACCCTTATAAATCACCGCCTGTTATGACTTCCAATGCTAACTGTTTGTGTTACCGGTATGTGCAGTGGGATTTGTAGCATATCCTCCCCTTAGTGTTGACGATGTGCACGAGTTAATTTTGAGTAACTTTCCAATTTTTCTACCTACTCTCTTAGGGATTTTCATATCATAGAATTCGTACGTAGTTGGGGAACTATAAGCCAGATCGCCGTATAGGAGATGTTTGTTTCCTGGGGGACGAAATTTGGCTCCCATTTCCGCACAGAGAGGAAATTTCGTGACACAAACCACGGACATTGTTCAAGGGCTTTGGTGAGGTTTTCCTCTTTATGGAATTTAACAGTAAAGAAGTTCCAATCCAAATCAATCAGGATTAGGTGCTCTGTTGGTTGCCATAGATCCATCAATTTTGATTTGACGATGTGGTGGAGAATTTGTTTTGCTGAAAATTTTGATAATTAAGGAGTTTCTCCATTGTTGGTATAGTCTGTTCATCTCCTCCTCAGAGAGACAGATTGAGTCTTTAGAACTTTCTCCTTCTTCTTCTGAATTTTGAACATCACTGTTGTGAAGTGTGTCTTGGTATGTATTGGAGGTGGTATTGTTTTTCTCTAATACTACTTCTTTGTAACTGTGTTTTGGAGTTTGGTCGTCCTCCATTAGGGTAGTTCTGGTGATAGTGAGGGTGGAGTTTCCATTGATGGGCTATAGGTTTTGGTCATGGGGGGAGTGTGGTTTTAGAGATTGGTTAGAGTTTCTCTCTCATCCCCAACCCATTTTAAAGTTACCTAGTTCTGTAAAACTTTGATTGTTTATGTTCAAAATTTTGTGTTGTTACTCTTGCTACTAAAATGTATTAGAGGGTATTAATTTGGATTTTAGGTAATACATAATGATAATGTAAATATTTTTTACATTATTAATGTGGTTTAACCTGTAATAGTATGCTAATTGCGATTTTTTATCAGGTTACCAATTAGTAATTGTAGCTTATCATAGAATATGTCTTGCACTGTTTTTGCATTGAACATACATTTTAATTTGTATAAGTCACATATTGTATTAGGTGAAAAGTGCACCCGGCGGAGTTCGCATGACCCGATGCTCAGAAGGTCCGAAGAGTCTTTACAGCTGGCTTCCGCTCCTACCAACTCAGGTCACATCAATCAACATTGGTCAAAGTGCTGGAGCATGTATGGGCATTGGAGCCGCGGAGAGGTCACATCAGTTGTACTTAGGGGTTTGAAAAGTCCAACTTTGGCTTATATAAGGATATCTTTGGGGTGGGGGGGGGGGGGGGAGGATCATCTAGCCCACACTTTTTAACACTATCTCTCTTTTCTCTCTAAGGAATATACACTAGATCATCCATTATTTCAAATAGTTACATTCTTGAATCATTTCTTGCTTTTTATCTCGCATTGTGCTTTACTCGTACTCACTGCCACGCTAATTGGACTCATAAAAGAGTTTTCAAGATCGGGTACGCCTCACATGTCTTCAAACCCTGTAAAAACAATTCTCGAATTGATTTTCTGATTTAATCAGTTTTCACCGGAAAAAACACATTATAAATTTTGGTAATAATACAAAAAGGCCAAACGTTTAATAACTTCTTGTATATGGAGATTTGGGGACCCAAAGCCTCAATCAAAGACAACATAATAAAATATTGTCTAAGGCTGCGCAAGGAAATTGATAACAATATTTTTTTCTTCCACAGATTAACTTGGTAGTCTAATATAGTTGAGAGTGATGCATTTTATTTACTCTTTGACATTACTACTTCAAGTTAGACTTTTTATTAAAGAAAAATCCAACTTTAGTTATGAATCTCATTTTTAACTCGTAACACTGCGGTGTTAATTGTAATTTGTAGTCCTAAGCATGAAGTATTTGTCAGCTGATGTACCATTTTTGGGCCATGTTTAGCAGCAACGTCTCTCCGCAATTAGTGTGAAATAGAGTAATTGGGAAGGATTATATTTTTATATATACAGTGTATTATCATATCATATCATACTATTCTAAAAGTGGGAAGACCCTAAGTTGAAAAATTGAATTACCAAAATGTCCACCAAATGTTGAACGACTTTTTTACCCGTAAGTCATTCAATATTTTCTGAACATTAATTGTACAAAAATGTAAATATACAAAATAAGTAATTGATAAACATTACTTCACATTCGTGGTATGAATACAAAACGACAAAAACATTCATATCTATGATTAAGGCTGTTGAGTTTGACTCTTCCATTTCCCTAAATGTATGAACGAAACCACGTAATGGAAGTATTATGTATTAATTGGTGACTTTAGCTAAATAAATTACTCCTCCATTACTCATTAATTTTCATACATCGAATCATCAACAATACTCCTTTTAATAGCCAATCCAATACATTACCCAACCGTTTTTTCTTCATTCTTATAATGTACATTGAAGAGAATTTGAGGTGTTGCAATTAGTTAGACATATAGGTCAGAATGATTCATTATTGCGAATGACCATTCCATTAGTTTGCTTACTGGCGAATGGCAAAGAGAAATATCTTGAAAGGTGGAAGGCTTGAAATTATAGATATCTGGCGTTATGAGGTGAATGTTATGTTTTGTGACCAATTCTTACCAACACTGGTTTCTCTTTCCAATTCTTTTTCTATTATTATCCAAAGCGGAACTTTCATTTTGAATCAATTTTTCACATAATGCATCTTTCTGACAATTTCTTATCATTTATCAATACCAGCCAGCGATGGAAAAGAGAGGTTGGTAGTATTTGAAGCTTCCGGCTCCGGGAGGGGAGGGGTGGGGGGGGGGGTATTCTTTTTATTTAGTAATAAATTACGGTGTCCTTTTTTACTCTCTAAATTTGTTGAATTTCATTGCTATCATTTTCTTTTCCGGTGGTTTTCCTTGGACATGAAATTTATGCATTTTACGTGCTTTTATTATATGCATACAGTTTGGTAGTACGATATTACTGTGAGTAACAGAACAGAAGAAGCAAGTCAATTGAGACGTGAAGAGATATTATTGTCAAAATGACTAAAAATTTTCAAGAAATTTGGGGACTACATGGAGAGATTGAAAATAAAGAGATATTATCACCAGATGATGTTGAAGCACCAAATAAAGAGCGGTCCTACTTCTTGCAATTCAAGAAAGTACTCCAATATTGATCAAGTGATCAGTTATAATTTTCCCTCAAATAAGTATTAGACACTTTGAAAATGCTTGTGTACATTATCTGATAATAATATCTTCAAATCCTGGGTTAAAGGAAAAAAATATATATGTGCTATTGATTTATTATTTTTGTTTAAAAGTTTGAAATTAAGTTTTTTTGTATAACTCAATACGATGATATGAACTTATAACATTATGTATTCAAGTAACATTTCGATCCATAGAATTATGTTTCATTTTGTAATATTTCCATCTATGGGAATTGACATATATATACAAGTCCTAAATAAAATTGGCATCCTTTTGACCCAATTTTATTTAGCAAAAACATGCCTAAGAATATGGGCATTAGGTAGCCAAATATGCATTAATCCAGCGCAATATTAGGGATCCAATTTTCCCCCCTTTTTCTTGTTTCGTAACAATTATTTGTTTTCCTTGTTCACCTCCGTCTCTGTTGGAATTGGGATTAGTTACGTGCAAACTTTGATTTTCTCTTCCATCTAATAAGCAAAATTCCAGTTTAGAGTTTAATATTACTCTACCATTTTTCTCAGCAACTATAACTTATAAGTTCTAAGCAACTCCAAATTATTTGGGTTTCAAGAAAAAAAAAAAAAAAAAAAAAACTTCACATCATAATAAAATATAGTAAAAGTTTTCAGCACTCGATATTTACATTTGATAGACATGCTATTATTCCGACTTTCGAGAATGAATATTGAAACTGAATTTGGTTGTATCCCAATTTCTGAAATCATGGTGTATGTATATATATATATATATATATAGTTCTGTTGATTAAATGTGATAATGTGATATATTGAATGTATACTAGCATAATATCTCAAATAAATGGGTTCTATACATATTGATATACATTAATATGTATACATATTATTCTAGTTATACAGTAGACCAATATGTATACTAAAAACATGTATAAATTTTATTCTAATTATACAGTAGACAAGTCTATATACTAATAACATGTATACATTTTATTCTAGTTGTACAGTAGACCAGTATGTATACTAATAACGTGTATACATTTTATTCTAGTTATACAATAGTATACTAATAACATGTATACATTTTATTCTAGTTATAAAGTAGAACAGTTTGTGTACTAATAATGTGTATACATGTTATTCTAGTTATACATTAGACCAGTATGTATACTAATAATATGTATACATATTATCCCAGCCATACATACTAATAATATCTCATATTTTTTTAAAAAACTTTGTATACTGATTATTGCAAAAGATATGAAATATATTTTGATAGAATATCGGTTTTAATTATAGAAATTTAAGGAGATGGAATGAAAAAAAAAATGAAAATGGAGAGAAACACGGCTACCCATCAATGAAGAACTCAAAACACACCTATGGGGAAAAAGAGCAAAACAGGAGATAAAAAATCCCAGTAGAGGCATCGCGGAAATGCCGATTTAAAAACTCTCGAAGAAAAAGAAAAAATTGAAGAAATAGATAAGAGGATGTGTTCTTTTTGCTCTCCTAAAAAGTTGAAATATATTAAGTAGATTGGGAAGAACAAGGAGAGGAATAAATTTGTCGCACAACTTAATGAAGTTTATTTGACGTAGTGAGAAGTATGGAGAAGATTATGAAGAGATTTTAGTAGAACTAGTCTCTCGGCACGTGCAGCATTCCATGTCTTTTTTTACTGAATACATATACATTAAATTAGTTAATGCTTACATATTCAGAAAACATTAACTTAGTTATAAAAATACAACTTAAATACACCTAAAAGCCAACATCTAGCATAACAATTTTTATGATTAAAGTCAAAATACATCATCTACAATCAACTCTATCTTAGTTCTTCAAGTCTTTTTTTAGGTCGTTCATCCAGTCTTCACATAATTAAACTTTGGTATATCTCCATTTTGAAAGTTGGTTTCTCCAATAGATGATGTCGGAAGCGGATTCTCTGATCAAAATTTTCTCTCTGACCAAAATTTTCTTCTCTGTATCTTTCAGCCATAACTATATCAATCACGCTTGAGTATTATTGTGTTCTCAAGGTTGATTGTTTTTTTCTTAAATGTTCAAGCCTCGCATTTTCTACTTCAATGTGCATGTCATGCATAAAATCTTCAACTCCACTATATACACCTATAAGTATTAAGTAATATTTATTTATACATGGATAAGTGTTTAAAGTTCAAATCTTGCTAGTAGATGTGAAACATGGAATTGGATAATGGGTCTTTTTTGTCTACTAATAAAAATTAGGTAATAAGTAAATATAAAAGGAAAATATCCTTATATCCCTTGTACCATTTGAAATTATTCAATTTTTTATTAATCATAAGAATTTAGTTGAGGTGTGTTTTAATCAATAGTTGGTGATAGTTCAATAGGAAACTCGCATACCTGAGTTCAAGTAGAAAACTCTTGAAAAAATGATAATTCAGGTGTAGTTTTGACCATTATCTCTATTTTCTAATAAGATGTGTATCTTCCACAGATGAACACGATCCTTTCTTCATATTAGCCTTATCACAATAAGGAGCTCTTCTTTCTCTCATTTATCTTAATGGCACTTGAAGGAACACTTCAAAATTTCTTATTTTATCAGAAGCACGCGATCCTGTAAGCATTCTTGATTATATCATCTGGGATATAGTTAATAATGGTGGAAAATTTCATTAAGACAGTCTTTGTTGTGTGTATCTACTTGGACATGACAAGCTTTCTTCTAGAAGGATCAAACTCCTTTGCCTTTTCTAAATCGAATAACACTAATGTCATTGCTTATAAACAATGGTCAAGACAAGTTGCTATAATTAAGTATAAAATTTTAATTTTTTTTTCCAACAATATATGTTAAATAAACAATTTTATTGTCAATGCTATGGGCACAAACACGTTTAAAGAAGCATTTCACTTTACACATCATATCTTTTAAGTAATAAAATATTTCATGCCAATGATATAATCAGTGGATACAACTTGATGAGTTATGATCTTAGACAGAAGTTATAGTTATAATTTATATATTTATGAATATTTTGGTTAAAATAATTTAGTGAATTTAAATCCATTTTTTCAAACCACCACCACCACCACAACAACAACAACATACCTAGTGAATTCCCGACAAGTAAAAAATATTGATCTATGTAATAAATATTGTCACTTTATTTTCAGTTCAAGGCAAGCAATAAAGAGAAAGACCATAGTAATAAAAAGACTTTCCTGAAAGAAAACCAACCATAAGAATTAGGAAGAATGTTCACCATATGTTTCTATCAAGAGGTGGTTGTACTTTTCTATGCAGTCGAGTAATCCTAATAACTTGTTGGAAAAGTACAAAGTTTTAGTGCGGTATTAAATCTGTAAGGGAAAGAAAAGTATATTTTTAAATGCAAATTACTTGCAAACTAAAACTTGAAATGAGAGACTCTTAAAAATAGTTCGTAACATTCTTTTGCATTTCACATGTACAATATTGATAACTATTGAAGTATTTGAACCAAAAAAAAAAGAAAAGTAATTCCATAAGCATCTCATTTTATCCTAATTTAATTTAATTGATAAGGAAGACATCACAATTGTAATCACAAAAAGGCTTTAGCCTAAAATTATTGAAATTGTGTGAAATTAAGCATGATCAACAATTTGTTCATAATCCATTCTTTAGGCCGCATCCAATCGAACCATGAACACCAAATTCTTAATCAAATTTGTTCATGAAAAAAATATTGCAAATCTAATAGTGATAGCCAATTAGCCATTAGCTCATTAGGCCACATTTCATACGCAGGAAGAAAGTGTATTACTTTGTTTCAGAATTCTACTTCTTGATATCATTTTCTTGTTTTAGTTGAGAGAATTTCTGATAGTAATTAAGAAATGATGAGTCAAGAAGTAATGAACAAATAAGATGTACTAAGAAACATTGGCTATAATAGCAAAAGAGATTTGAAGAAAACATGTATATTACGTAAGTTACCAAGGCGTGGTATAAGGGATTAAATTTTCTTTCTTGCATCTGATAGAAATTGACAGCAACCTCCACTATCTTGCTTAGAAATCAATAAATATCTTACTGCTTCAAGTACCTTTCCTAGCGTATAAAAGGTAAAAATTCCTCCAATTATTTCTGAAGTTATCCTTTCATAAGGCAATAATCTCCTAAAATATCCACTTAACAGTTAAGTGGATATTTTAGGAGATTATTGGTGGAACATGAGTGACGGAGGCATCCTTTAGTATCAATAAAGAACGGAACATCTTCAAAGAACACGTCCCTTCTTATCAAAGCGGGCATTGTTTTTGAGAGACAACTTTTTCTTATCATTATTTACAGGAAGGGTAGTTTAATTATTTAAAAGGATATTTTGATAATTTAAAAATTATAATTTAGGGTAAAGCTTTTCAATTCATTATGCAAAAAACGAGAATAGAACATACCAGTAAAACAATTAAGCTTGGTGGGAGTAAAGTAGAAATTGAAATTCGCTTCTACTAAAACGTTGCAACTCTTTGATGGAGCAAAGTTAGAAACAGCCGAACAGACACGTTGCTTCTCTTTTTAGTTTAGTGGTTTTTTTTAGTTTTTAATTTATTTATTAAATAGGAGGGTATTTTTGTTGAAATGAGAGGTATTAAAGTAATTTAACTTTTCAATTTAGAAGTTCATGCTTTTAATATAATATTATAGTATAAAATAGATAATGAAAGAGGGGGAAAAATTGTAGGAGAGAAAATGATATGTGCAGCTATTTTAAAGGGCTGGTTTTGGATAATGGGGTACAAGTTTTAATGACCCAAAACGTGTTAAATGACCATTCATTACCAACTTCTTAAACCTTGGCTATTTTATGCCAATTATGTTTCCCTGTTGATACACTATGCAAAAGGACATAGGCACAAAACAACCCAGATTTTAACTATTGACATCTAATAGCCAAAATACAGAATTCCTTCTTAAATATTGGCGTTATAAAACCAACTAATTAAATATACAAATTAATTAATTCTCACCTATTAAAAAGTATTTCCTTGTATCTCCCCATATTCCCTCTACGTCTATAAATTTTCAATGATTAACTACTCTTGAAGATTTTTTCAACACCACCAAACAATTGTACATAAGGAAAATTGGGGCAGGAATGTGAAAAAATGAGATCAATTGACATTATATGTACATCCTATTGTGTACCTTATGTATTAACATATAATGTATATCACACAATGTATATCTAACACTTTTCAATGTATCACATGAGTGTTGGCAATATAATGGAATGGGCAATAAATGTATCACATTCTCAGTGTATCACATTTTTATATATATAAACTATCTCACATTACTTCTCAATGTAACACTTTATTAGAGCCTAAAATCCTATATACATAGTATTCCATTGGTACGACATATGGATTTAGAACTGTGGAGGACCAGCACACCAGGAAAAACACACATTAGGCAACACACCAACCATAAATAGAAATATGAACTTGTCATAAACTTTGTAACTTTGTTTCTTGGTTCTTTTTTTGACATTTCCTTTAGACTAAGACAGAGAACTAGGGAAGACTTGAGAAGAAAGGGGGATAAAGGGAATTAGTACAAAGAGATGAAAAAAAAAGTTTTAACCAAAAAGAAATCAAATAGCAAAGCTTTAAAGAGGGTTTACCTTCAATGTATTCTTAGATTTAACATTGTATTGCTTCTGAATACCCTTAGTGTTATGAGATTTGACTTTCTCATCATCTTATGTATCATCCCCAATTGCAATTTTTTTTCCCTTTTCAATTGTATTGTTTTTTTTTTTTAACTCCGAATCTCATCCTCAACTACTCTTGCCTGTGGAGAATTCGAATCCCCAAATATCGGATCTTCAAAATCAGAATATCCGGCTACCTTATTGTGTGAAGTTCTTACAACCCCCATAGTTACATGTTTCCTCACCATTGTTTACTTACAAAGTTCAAAACTCAAATGCAAGACAAATAAACTCCTAAATAATTTCTTAAACACAACATCAAACATCGCTAAAGTATCGGAGTATACATCTGTGGAAGTTTAGATTTCCTGTAAATATACCTAAAGAAAGAAGGAAGAAAGATGGAGCTTATTTGGGAGATAAAAGCAGTTACAGACGTAGAGGGAACATGGGGAGATACAAGGAGATACTTTTTTAATAGGTGAGAATTAATTAATTTGTATATTTAATTAGTTGGTTATATAATGCCAATATTTAAGAAGGAATTCTGTATTTTGGCTATTAGATGCCAATAGTTAAAATCTGGGTTGTTTTGTGCCAATAGTATGTCCTTATTGTATTTCCACGTCAATTTTCCATTTTTTTTAAATTAAATTTTACCCTGCTAGGCCTTTTATTTATTAGATGTAGGACAATTGTTATGTCCGTTCATTTTTTAGTTGGGTATCTGGGGTTGGGCCATGTTTTTGAGCTCAACCCATGTATTGAACAATTTAATTTTATAAATACCCAATAGTGCATCTTACATTAGTGCTGGTGCCGCTCTCTCCTCTTCTTCCTTTCCTCCCTCTTTGGCGTTTGCCGCCACCCCTTCCTCCAACTTTCACTGTAAATACCTTTTTGGGTCTTTATTTATACCTTCTAAGTAGTGGAATTTGTGGGTTTTTCTTGTTCAATAAAAGTAGTAGTGAATAGGAACAAACAAAGAAGAAAAATATGCCTCGTACTACCACATTGGAGTCCCCTGGTTGCCCTTCTCTTAGAGCTTTAACTTTTGACATTCTTGGATTAATCAAAGGTAAATGTAAATACCTTTTTGGATCTTTTTTCCTAAAAATTGTATTTTTGTTTGAATGGAAACTGACCCTTTTCAGCTCACAATCAGTAGTGCAAAGGGTATTTTTTTTCTTAAAAAAGATTTTGTTGGGTGCAGTTATTGAAGCAAAGGGTGAGCAAAAGGAAGCTCCTAAGGTGGTGGAGAGATGGGGGGAGCCTGATGCTTCAAGGTGTGTTCTTGCCACGTCAATTATAGACCGCCAATTTGACCCTGTAAGTTGTCCCTCTCAACTTCATTGTATTATGTATGTGCTATATTATTCTACTTGTGGGGTAATATTCCATTTAGGGGTCGTTTGGTAGAGCGTATAAAAATAGTACTGAATAGGGTGTATTAGTAATGATGAGGTGAGTTATGCGGGGAACAAAAAGGACTCATATCAGCTCTATTTATGGTTCTTTTCCAAACACATATTCTGTTAACAGTTTAACATATGTTAGTTTAAAGGAGAAAATGATGGAAAACTTTATACACTCCATACAAGATCGCAAGTAAATCATTAGACAATTACATAAATCTAGAAGATTTGTTAGGGCATTTAACTTGGTCCATAGTAAGAATCAATTGAAGGAAGGAGGGATCTTCTAAGTCTTGTTACTTTCTTTATGGCACTTCTCTTAATGAGCCAGAGAGAAAAATAATCGGTAACAGACTTAGGGACCACAACACTATAAATAAGAAAAGGCAACTCTTCGAGATGACTTTTCACAATAGGTACCTTTTCAGATATAGGCCCATCAATATATCTGAAAATTGTATTGGGTTTCTCATATATGAAGCCCATACGCTATTAACTGATATTTCTATAAATTAACACTTTATTAGATCATAAAAATGGGCTTCTTTAATTGATAGCAATCTATTTACAATTATATTAAATATGTGAGTCCACTAAATAGAGAATTTCTAACAGAAAAATCACACACTTAGGTTAATTGAAGGTCTGATGTGCTTAGTCAAATAACACAAGGATCAAAATTGGAATATAGCAATAACTCGGGGACCAAAAGCGCTATTTACCCATTAGTTATACATAGGTTGAAAACACTACCAAACAAGGAATTAATAATACCAAAGTTAATATATGTATTACTTTCTCTAATACATCCTACCAAACGACCCCTTAGTGTTTCTTTTAACTCATTGTGGAATAATGTTTTCTGTCTTTGTGTTTCTACATGTATAATGTACGGGTTGGGTGGATAGTTTTATTTGATAGAGAGATGAGATTTGTATGTTAAGTTATTGCGTAGGAGCTGTTTCTAGAGCCACTAGGTGTTGTTTGGAGTTGTGAATTTCAGTACACTATCAGTTCTCTCTAGTTTCAGAAAAGGGTGAAAAAGGTTTTGGTTATGGAATATCGCAATGTATAGAAACTCCTATGAAAATTACAAAGAAAAATGTATGAAAGGAAAATGAACGAAAGCTGAAGCTTCGGAAAATGAACCAAAGCTGAAGCTTCTTCCACTATTAAATCAAGTTGGCTGAGGGCCTTTTTTCCTCTTGCACTTTGATAGTGCTTTGTACTTCGGAGGACTTTTGGTCTGATTTGCTTGTTAATGGAATGGATAGTTCTTGTCATTAACCCAAACGTCAAGATAAGAGAGAGCAAAATTGTCAGGAAGAAACAGAACAAAACAATTCTGTTTCCTCCATGTTAGGGATTGAGGCATTTCAAGTGACAGCTTGGCTCAATTTTAGGTTGTATGCTTTATGTAGACATGCTTATTGCTTAAAATTAAACCCAATCGAGGATTATAGTTGCTTAGTGCTGGCATCTTCCAGTAAATCATCTAGCTATATAGCATGCAGATATCATATTAGAACTGATCTCCATAAAATTTAGATATTCATCTTCTAAAGATAATAATTTAGCCTTTGAGTGGCAACTGCTTCTACGGAACTACTTGGCCTGTGAGATATCTAACCATTGTGGTTTTTAATAATTGTTTGCAGCTTCTAGGTGTAGCAAGAAGAAATGGCTTGGTAAGCGCTTTTTATCTTTGATCAAAATCAGGATAAATGAAGTTTTGTTTTCTTGAGTGTTGAGCAGCACCCTTTACTACTTTTATACTGCACAGATTGAGGTGCTTAGTCCTGTCAATGGAAATGTTTGTGCATCCATTTCAAATCAAAATCAAAGTGATAAAATATCTGAAGATAATTCTGTTATCGGCTTGCATCTATTCAGAAAAGAGAGGCAGGACTCATCATCAAGGTACTGTCTTCAACCTGCTTTTGGAAGTATCTTATCCTGGTTAGCTCATTGAGTCACCAACTTGTTAAAGTGAACATTCTTAGACATGGATAAAAACACATTGCTCAATAGCCCATTTTGCTCGGTGCTCCAATTATTTTAAATATGCAACTCTCCAGTTCTTGATTGGTGCGGAAGGTAGACTGTCCTGTTCAAATGTGCTATTGACTCTTGAATTGGTAATGACATCCCTGGAGGTTGTTTGGATTTGCACAAGAGATGTGGTGGTTCCTATGAGGACAAGTTTGTACTTTTCATTAAGTTGTAAATAGGATTGTTACGCTGCAGTTATTAGTTGTAAACAATATGATTAATATTGGAATTTGTGTGAGACTAGAAATAAGATAAGGAAAAAAGGAGGGAGTGTATAAGGTGATGATCCAAAGGAATAATAAAAAGAAATAAGAGTTTGCATTGGTTGAGGTTTGAGAATACACGAGTTTTCCGCACTCTCTTTTCTTTTTAGGTAGGCACCTCTTGGATATGAGGATGGATAGACTATAGGGGAGGATAGGGAAGTGGAAGAATAAGAGGGATAAAGGTAAATGTAAAAGGCTATTTTTTCTTGATCTCGACTGATGATCGTGTTGTTTCTGATGTTAATATGTGTTAGCAAGACCCTTCGCTAGTACCTTATATATAAAAAAAAAATAGCAAGACCCTTCGCTAGTTAGCCAGGGGAAAAATATGAACCTAATATGGAGTCTGGTCTTCCGAGTGATCAGTGGCCCTAAATATGAACCTAACATTGGCGAAGAGTTAATCCCCTAATATCCCATTTGCTATCCCTGACCAAGAAACCTCCTATGATAATATCTACACATAGTTAATAACTTGGAATTCTCAGGTAAGTGTTAGCACCTGTATACAGTTTCCCTTCTGCAGTGTGCCTAAAGTGGAATAATTGATGGCTACTAAATTCAATTAATATTTCCTGATATCCACAGCCAACATATTCAATAGTGGTGAGCAAAACAACCTAGTTTTTGATAATGAGTTACTAAATGCGGGTTAGTAACTAGCACTCTTTTACTTGATTAAAAAAAAGTAACTAGCACTCCAAGCGAAGTGCTTTCAATGTGTTGGCAATGAGTTAACAAGGATGCGGCTTGGAAGATGCATTTAATGTAAATCTCACGCAGAGTAAAATAGGCTCGTTCCTAAATTCCTTCGTGTTACATTTGTATATTTTCTTATACATTTATAGGTCATGTACCCTGCTTACGTGCACAATAAAAGGACAAACAAGCATGAAGTGTGTTAAAATGTCAAAATCACCTGAAGATTCTGGTGTTGAAGGTACAGAAACGGCATGGAATGTTAGTGGTTCAGGCAGCATTTTGTACTCCAAGGTTGACGCAGATGAAAACTATGCATTGTTTGGTGGGTGAGTAACCGTGAATATTGGGTTCTGCCAGATAACCTTAATGGTGGAAAATAGAATGATTGTTATGACTTATTTGATATTTCAGGAAGGGCGTTGAGGTTAACGTATGGGATCTGAACCAGTGTGCTAAAATTTGGACTGCAAAATCTGTGAGATCCACCGTCATATTGTGTAGCATTTGTAGTTGAGAAAGAATTGATTGCTTATACCTAAATTTGTCATTTTAAATGTTTATTCCAGCCAGCAAAAAATAGCCTTGGTATATTCACCCCAACTTGGTTTGCATCTGCAACTTTCTTGTGCAAAGATGACCACCGCAAATTTGTTGCAGGCATGAACAGTCACCAGGTATTTTGTTTTCTTAGCTAATATTTCTCATTGCCTCTGTTAAGCATGTGCGTTTCCTTTATATCAAGAGAGCAATTTTGATGCAATGGATTCATACTTCTCTTTCCAAGAAGGACTTCATGCAATTTTATTATTGCATCTTTTGACTAACACTAGGAATTCTCTCACATTTGTGAGACCAAAAGGAATTTTTTAGGACCACTTCTTTCTTGGAGTGGGTAGAGGGATGAGTGAATGGAAATGGAGAGGGGAGAGGTGGGTCCAAGAAATAAACCAACAAGGTTCCCAAATGGGTGAGCTGATTCTAGAGTTGGATGGTTTATAACTTTTTGGCTCTTATAAGTTAGTGATACTCCAAAATGCCATACTGTACATTTTAAGCCGGTATCAGTGCTGAAATAGATTGGACACACCCAGTAAATTCCTTTTGAATCATTTTCTGTCCTTTACTTTTTTTCATAAATTCTTATGGTGCTGCTGCTGAAATGGACTGGTCTATAATTTTCCCTTCAAATGGACTGGTCTTTAATTTCTGCCCTTCAAATGGGCTGGTCTTTAATTTTTGCCCTTCAAAATTGAAATTATGCCTAGCGGGGCATAAGTTCTTTAAGAGATTGTGGTGCTCCCCCTTTGTTATACTATCAACTACAGAGACCCTAAATCTTATTGTTGTAGGCTATGTGTCTACCAAACAGTATATGAAGGACCTGGTTGTGTACCAGTTCCCTTACGTAATGCAATGCAAGAATCAACGCAGTATTTTTACGTGGAAAACTCCTTGCTCAAGGGATTAAAAATAAATTTTCATGTATGTAAAATTTATTGTTAATATATACTGTACCAACTTGGCTATTTTGTAGGTGCGTCTTTATGATATTTCTGCACAAAGAAGGCCTGTTGTTTCATTTGATTTTCGCGAGACCCCTATTAAAGCTGTAGCTGTGGATGTAGATGGACATACGATATACATAGGAAATGGGTCTGGCGATCTTGCTTCTTTTGATATACGCACTGGTAAACTATTGTCGCACCATAGTGATTGCTGTTTATGTTGTCATCAAAGTAACTCACATATTTATATCTCTGCCATGCAAGTAAATAGTACTTTATTGCCTTTAACTAAAAAGTAAGTAATACTATATTATTGAGAAAGAGTACATTGAAAAGGGAAACAGATCCTTAAAACCAGTATTCAGATTTTTCCAAATATTGAGGATATTGCTATAAAAAGTTGTGATTGTGCATGTTTTCCACATTTTTCAGTATCCAAGTGTGTTCTGTCATTTGGTTCTGGCACAAAACGGATAGCGTTTATGATAGTAAGGAAAATGTTTTATGTGAAAACAGAAATCATCAATTTATTATTATTGTGTTTCCTCTATGCTAATAAGGTTTTATGTTTATCTTAGCCACTGTACTTTGCGTTTATTTTGGATGACTTGATGTAAGCTCATCATGTGTAAGAATGTGTGATTTGGTTTATGAATTTGCTCTCATGTTGTGATTCACATGTCTAGGCTCATTTAATTCACATATTGTGGGTCTCACAGTTGAGTGTATCCTCCTTTTTAGGGAAACTTTTGGGATCCTTCTTGGGGAAATGTTCTGGAAGTATAAAATCCATAGTCAGGCATCCAGAGCTCCCAGTTATAGCCTCATGTGGTGAGTATATGAAATCGCTGTTAGCTTCTTTATAGTACAATGTACTTTGTCCACGGCAATTTGATCTGGATATATATATATATATATATATATATATATATATATATATTTCCTATATTAATGGAAGCTGCTGCCCGGGGACACGAATATTGTCCTATTTTTATGTTGGCTCCAGATTTTCTGTATACAAGATATGATCTCATAATAGAAAATCTTAAGCTTGTGAAACCTCATCTCTCACATTGTTTAAGAGCTGGAGCTCTGGAACACAGTCTCTTTACAGAAGTGCTATTGTCTTTTTTCAAGTTTTATTGCTCATAGTTACTTACTTGACCAAAAATACTCTTGACTAGGTTTGGACAGCTATTTACGCATTTGGGATGTCAAGTCAAGGCAACTTCTGTCTGCGGTATGTTTTTTATTTGTTTCATAGATTTTTGAGAATTGAGTGGACAATTTAATATTACAGCTCCTGTGTCCTCAGAAAGTCGACTTTCAGTCTTTAAGCACTCACTTCCATTGGATTCACTTACCATTGTTCTACTTTGAAGTTGGTAAAATTAATGTTTGTTGAGTTAACAGTCTAATTCAACAAAGTCACGCTGAGTACTAAACTGTGTTGTAATGTCCCCAAGACCTACATGCTCTGTCTATTAAAGGGATAATTGGTGACATTTCTACAGGAGAGGTTTTTACTTGAGGAAGAAACCCTTCTTTCTGGGTTTTATCTTTTTCTTTTCTTGCCCCTTTGGTGAAGATAATAGTTTGTTAAAAATAAAGTATATGGGTTTCCTAGACATAGTCCTACCTAGTGGCGGAGCTAGGATTTTCACTAAGGGGATTCAACAAATATAAAGAAATAAGCATATGAAGAGGCCAAGCGGATTCAACATCTACAATATATGTATATAAAATAATTTTATCCTTGCGCCCTCCTAGCTCCGCCCCTGGTCCGTGCTGATAATATTTTTGGGTTCGGATCTTATGCTTCAACACACTGCTATGTCTTCCCTCTTACATGTTACAAAGTAGTTAACTAGTTAGCTCAAAAGAGATTGAAGGTTAACATGTTCTGATTACCCATCATTGACACCGTGCAGCAATTCAGATCCAAGGGTGTACGGTGCCATGAATTTTCATAAGCATGCATATATGCAGAAATACTACAAAAGCGAGAATTTGGATGAGTATTCCTTGAAAATTTAAAAGCAACGTTGTTGGCTGTTAATAACGCAGAATGCAATGACTTATTGTCCATGGTTACAAAACCTTGGGATTGATCTGAGACAGTAACAAAAATCTCCACCCATATCAAAAGCACAGCCTGTCCGAAGCCCGGATAAAGAGTAGGGTTCCGGACCTTCCGGTAGATTGACGGGCAGTTTAAAAATAGTTAACTGTGTACAGAGGATTCATGTAGCCAACCTGAACTAATTTGGGATGAGGCGTAATGAATGAATGATGAATGTGTATCTGTTATTTATCTTAAATCAGTAGAAGAGAAGATTCTCAAGTACAAGCTGGTATGTGGTTGCAGGTTTTCTTGAAGCAGCATCTTAGCAGTGTTGTTTTTTATTCAAAATTTTCTGCCAGAGGTGAGCTTTTCCTTGTACAACTCCTAGCTTTTACATGATAAATATTTTGCTTCTGACACATGGCGTTTAAATTCTTGTATACAATCCGTTACTTCAAATCCTTTTTGAATTTAGATGGGAACTTATCAGGAAAACTGAAGACAAAAAAATTCTCATTTTGTTATATATATTCCACCATATGGGTGCCTGGAATGAGCATACTTGGAGTTCTTTGGTCGATTTTGTGCACCACTCCTCTTTTTGCCTTTAAAAATTTTCGGTTGATTTTGTTAACAGCTATTGAACTCTTGATTGTATTCATCTTTGTCAGTCTAATAGACTAACAATCAGCCAGACTATGCCCTACCTAATTTTGTTCTGTTCCACCTTCCCGCCTTCTCTTTATTAGCCTTTTCTTTTCTATAAGATCTAATTTGACTATCCTAACAAGTAGAGGTGTCATTATTCTTGTACAGAAATTCAGGTACCTCCTCAGCAACAAGATACAGATGAAACATTAGAGATGGAAGAAGAGGAAGTGAAGCCTGTTAAAAGGAAGAAGGCATCAAAAGAACACAGTGGAAGCAAGAAAGTGAAGACCAAGAAAAAGAGTAAAAGGTCAAAAGCAGACAGTAGCGATGCTGCATAATAATTTTGATTCCTGGAATCCTTTTATTCTCGATCACATGGTAACTTCGCCAGTTCAACTAAAGGGCACCATACCATACACACCAGAACGCGGTGATAAGTAGTGTGAATTCAATGAATGGGCTGCATTTGTATGTGTAAGCAGACGAAGAACTTGAGTAATTGAATGCATTGTTTGCTAAATATCAGCTAGCCAGTTGGAAGACAAGTTCCAGTTTTTATTTTTTTTTATTTTTTTTAAGGAGGCAAGCCTAATCATCCTGTTTAGTCTCTGTAATGCTAGATTATGCGGATAAGCAAATTTTGTGGATTTCAATTTCCAGAGGCACTTTGGAAGAGTTTTTCATTATGCATACAACTGAGTTGGTTTATAGGTGGCTTTGGTATATGCTGGATTTAAGTTAAGCACAAATCTTATGAGGTAAAAATCATATTTTCAAAAGGAGAAAATTAGCATAACTACAGTGGCATCACTGGGTCTAGCTTCTTTCAGGTGATTGTTTTAAAAAAGTTGAAATTTGCAAGGGCCTATCTTTCTTTATCTTTTTAATTACCTTTTTAACCACTTATTTCAGGAGTTATCAATTTTTCGTATTACGTCTACATTGGAAATGAGGTTCTTTTGGAGTCCGGAGGCTAAATGGCATTAAAATGTCCAAAATAAATCAAATGGGGTTTTGGTATATCGTTGATGGGGCAATGTAATACCCCCAAAAAAATTTCTACTTGTCAGAGTAAAAACCAAAAGAAAAAAAATTTGTAAAATGTGGACTGGTTCACGTTTTACAAAATATGTTTTTTGTAAAACGTTGGCCAGATTTAGAGTCCGCAACTTAAATGACCCAAAAAGTGAGTCCGGGTATCAAAATAACTCGTTAAAAAAAAAAAACCAAGCTACCCTTTGCGCACTAATTTAGTGCACAATATGACCAAACTGCAATATAGGTTATATTTTTTTATAGGTTATATTTTTTTTCCAATAATTTTAAAGTTGGGAAATTTCACATTTTTTTCATACTTTAACCAAAGATTAGTCATGTTTCAAAATTTCGAAATATCAATATTTTATATAGAACTTAATATATTGTTTTGCGGACAATAAAGTCGGCCCATTACATCAAGTATACCTAAACGTTTGGATCGTCATTTTAAGGGTTGTAAATATCCCCCAAGTAAGTTTTGTTTGTTTGAATGTTGTTATCTTTAGGTTTAAGTGTTTTATTTTATAAGGTTTTGATTTAAGTGTTTTATTATTTAGTCAAGGCATTATTTTATTTCAAATGTACAAATAAAAATATTATATTAAAAAATAATTCATCCAATACGAGAGGTACAAAATAATTCATTACAATAACAAAATAATACCAAAATATTTAAAATAATACGTCAAGTACGAGAGACTCTTCCACTACGAGACGTACTTGCACCACCACGGTCTCATAGGCTACACCTTATCATGTCCCTCCACCAAG
The DNA here is from genome assembly GCF_019175385.1 of Lycium barbarum. Classification (NCBI taxonomy): domain Eukaryota; kingdom Viridiplantae; phylum Streptophyta; class Magnoliopsida; order Solanales; family Solanaceae; genus Lycium; species Lycium barbarum. The sequence goes on from NW_026843483.1 coordinate 28,114, forward strand.
GTTCGATCCGTAGTGGTTGAGGTAAAAAAGTAGTTAAATAGCTAGACCCAACAAGCCAAGTTGGCATTTAAGCAACATGTAGACACTTTTTATATTTTATAGTGTCCAACTAATGCTATTTATTTTGTTTTCTCAAATTGAATTTCCAACATTGAAATTGACATTCAAAACTTCATCACCACGGGATTTCCATCTTGAAATCTACTTTTTATCATCAGATTTTTACTAAGGAAGAATGAAAATGATGCACCAATTTTTGGGAAAAATTCAAATTGAATGAGATAATGGGCGTTTTTTGGATCTCGGAAAAATACCCAAAATAAAAAAAAATCTCATAAAGCGAACAACCGAGCACAAAGTTATAACCGTTTAAAATTTCATCAATTTAAAACTATTTTTTCTCCCTCTACTCCTTAAAATAAAATTGCCTTGACTAAAGTAAAACACTTATACCTAACGATAACAACTCACCAAACAAAACTTACTTTGGGGCACTTTACAACCCCTAGAATGACGTACCAAACTTTTAGGTCTACTTGATGTATTGAGCCTACATTATTGTTCGTAGAAAAAGATATCAGGTTCTATATAAAATATTAATATTCTGGAAATACCGTGGCAATGAAGTTTTGAATGTCAATTTCAATGTTGGAAATTCAATTTGAGAAAACAAGACAAATAGCATTAGTGAACACTATAAAACATAAAAAGTGTCTACATATTGCTTAAACCTAAAGATAACAACATTCAAACAAACAAAACTTACTTCGGGGCACTTTACAACCCCTAAAACGACGATCCAAACATTTAGGTATACTTGATGTAATGAGCCGACATTATTGTCAGCAAAAAAAGATATCAAGTTCTATATAAAATATTCATATTTTGGAGTTTTGAAACATCATTAATCTTTAGTCAAAGTATGAAAAAAATGTGAAATTTCCAAACTTTAAAATTGTTGGGGAAAAAAAACCTATATTGCGCACTAATTTAGTGCGCAAAGGGTAATTTGGTTACATTTTTTTTAATGGGTTATTTTGGTACCCGGACCCACTTTTTGAATCATTTAAGTTGCGGATTCTAAATCTGGCCAACGTTTTACAAAATATGATTTTTGTAAAACGTGGACCACGTTTTACATTTTTTTTTTATATTACTCTGACAAGTTGATTTTTTTTTTTGGGGTATAACGTTGCCCCATCCACGATATACCCCTTTTGGTATATCGTGGAAAGGACAATCCCATTTGATTTATTTTGGGCATTTTAATGCCATTTAGGCTCCGGACTCTGTTCTTTTGTGTTGGTATTTTTCCTTATGAAGAATATTCTAAGAGATTGATTTCAAATTGAAAAAAATTGATTCAGCTTAAAGGAAACAATAAAGATAGAGAAACAAAAATAAAAGATGAAACGAAGTTGGATACGATTCTTAAGATTGTATTTTCGCCCAACTCTAACGTGAAGGAAAAAAAATAGCCATTACCGCTTTTTCCTTGCCACTTTCAGTCAATGCAACCAAAATTTCCTAACGAGAGCAACACAGTCGATTAGTGGAGATAAAATTACGTGAATTCTTTTTATTTTTAACAATCTCCTTTTCTTCTCTCTATTTTGACAAAAAAACGAGAACAAAAATCAACTGAAGAATTTTCTAAAAGAAGATCTTTAATTGAAAAGTTGGTTACCGCCTAGAAGACATACATAATAATAACAAATGCTTTCAAGGGAGTGATCCAATATTAGAATAGTTGGAAGTAAAATATGTGTGAAAATAGCTGGTATTGTACGCATTGGTGGAACCGTGGAAGTGGGTGCAAACTCACGCTAACGTGTTTAAAAAAGAGAATAACAAAAGGAGAAGTATGGCATGAGATCGGACAGAATTTTGACCGAACTCTTACATATAATAATATAGGGCAAATAAAATATTAATATTAATATTAAATAAAAAGAATAATTGGGAAAATATTAATGACCGTTCAATTTTGAACCAAATTGTAAACCAACCATCCAACCAACCAATAGTTGTATATGGAAAAATAAATAAAATTAGAAAAAAAGAAGCGATTCTCTTGAAAAGTCCACCACATCACATGCTATAAAGTCGCTTTCTTCTTCCTCCTTGTTATATTTTGAAGCCACCATAATTTTCTAAGGAAACCTATATTGCCTTTCTCCTCTACATTCAGAAAAGAAAAAAACCAGTTCAAAGAAAAATGGCATCATTTAATGAGGCACCACCAGGTAACGAAAAAGCAGGAGAGAAGATCTTCAAGACTAAATGTGCTCAATGGCATACTGTCGACAAAGGTGCCGGTCACAAATAAGGTACCCTTCTTCCTTACTTACAATCCCTTTTATTTTTTTGTGTGTAAAGATTTCTTGTCAGATCTGATGATTATGGTTATTTTTCTGCTTCTACATGTGTTTTATTATTTACAAATTTATTTATCTCATGAATATATTGTTGTTGTTTTTATTTTTCTTTGGTGAAGGCTAAACATTGATTGATTATTCTATCAGATCTGCAATTATGGGCCCATGTAGATCGATGTTACTGTCATATATTTGGTTTCCTTTTTCCAGTTAGTGACACTTTTGTTTTTTGGGCAATACATGTTATAACGTTTTGTTCTTAGCCCCACCATGCCTTCCACCTTCTTTGGATGGTTGTTCCATGTCGTTGCAGAATGTATTATATTACTTATATGATAGTGTATTTTGTGGTATTGTATTGTACTGTACTATATTCTTTTGATGAATACAAAGATCTTATTGCTTCTCGTCGTTACACAATGCCACACATATAACAATTCGATCACACCCAATCAGTCGTTACATCAAATTGGACTTTTCATCATTATTTCATCGTTACATAATGCTTACAATGTAATAAAATTTAGTAACAATAAAAAAAAACACTGTATTTAAACTAACAACACAATACAATAGGTAACAACCATCCAAAGAAGCTATTAGTATTTTGACAACACTGAGTTTAAGATCTCGCTTTAAAGGAAACGTTTTTGTCCCAGCTAAATTAGTGATTGCTCTATGAACTTAGATTAAGATTTTGTTTGTCCAAAAAGAAACAGATAGAATAAATTCAAATAGCACTCCAGGTATTGTTTAACGTGTTGTCTCTATGTAATGTTTTCTTGGATTTCTGATTATAGCTTAGTTAGATGTTTAACAATCATTTAATTATGATTTACTTGATTCAGGAATTTATGAGTTGAACACTTTATGGTACTTGTGATGATTATTTTGCTCCAATTGTGACTCATTTAATTTCGTTCTTATTAGTAGTCGCACTATTGCAATATAATTTCTTGTGCTCCGATTTCTGCTATTATCTGTTATTTCCTGTGCTTTGATTATCCTGTGTTATCTGCTCCGATTTCTACTATTATTGTCACGACCCGAAACCCACCCTGGACGTGACCGGCATCCGACGTCACGAACAACATCGGAAGAACCTAAACAACACAATAATGGTACTTGAACCCGCCAGGTTCAACATTCGCCTCCAACAATTTATAAATTAAATGCAACATATCATGAGTTAAATCAGCGGAAGTCTTTATAAGTACTAGCCATCAACGTGGCAAACACCCATTAAGTCGTACGAGACTTTTGACAATCTACCCACAATTCTAACAACTATCTATGGAGCTTCTAAGAGACATAACAATCCTCAAACTTCGGGACGCAGCCCGGAAATCTAAAATAATAAATGAAACAGGAAGTGTCCCACGAACAATGATGTGGGCTCACCAAATCAGCTGCAACAGCGAGTCCTTTCTAAGCGCCTGAAGTGTCAAGAACCTGCTCTTCTCCGTTACCTAACATACCATCCAAAAACAACAATGGTATGCCTGAGTACTTCGTACTCAGTGAGTGCCTCGGGGACAATAAGTAATATAGACATAAATATAATAATACATAAAGAAATCAGTTCCGAAAAAAAAGATAGTATACAAACTGTTATTCCACTTTATGAGTCTTAATATCACTTATTGCACAGTTTAATAAGCCATTTCAAAATACCAGTTTCAATTAAGCTTTAAATCAATCTGGCATAAATACCAATTTCATAATAAAGATGGATATCACAATCGCCTATATGAGCCCAACTCAATATCATCAACATTTCGTAATACACCGGAACATGACTTCACGGTGGCTACTCTTCCTCCCGAATAGCAAGGCAATTAATGCACCCCCAGGTAGCGAACCCGGAAGTGGCCACTCTTCCTCCCGAATGGCAAGGCAATTAATGCACTAGGATCCATAGTGGCTACTCTTCCTCCCGAATAGCAAGGCAAATACAACAACAAGATTCATGGCATAGGAGCCGATTTACAATTTATCTCAAAGTAGTCACACCATTAATAACATTAAAATTCATTAAGCCATATCGAAGGAATAAGTCATTCCAATCAACGGTTTGAAAACATATAACTTCTTTACAAAAGATTTCCATGTCCCAAATTCATCAATGAATATGTCATTACCAACCCTTAACCATCATCATTACGCATCTCTCATAGAATAAAAACATTCACAATATCTCATACCTCTATAGGGTTTGTTACAATCTAGGTTTAATGTGGGTTTGTCCCCTCACACACATTAACCACCATTTAGACATGAATTAGAGTTCAAGAAACATGAAAAGGTTAGTTTTCCTTTAATTCATAAAAAAAAATCTTGAAAGAAAATTCATACTTCTACCCATAGATTCAAAAGTGATTTTCATTCAAAATAAGTTCTTAAAAGAGAGACATGCCTTAATTTGTTAAACAAGGTTTAACAATTCACTTTCTAATGAAGAACACCCAAACCCTAGCTTGAATCCCTTTGGAAAGAATTATGTTGCAACCCTAGGTTTTTGTCACAAGAATCATGTTAAGAATCATGGGTTTATTGTTAGGATTGATAATCAATGATTAAGATGTTCTTACCTTAGTGTTGGAGGCTTGGGGAATGATTTTCGTCCTTAGGGTTTTGAGAGTGAAAAGAATGGAAGAAAAACTAAAATTTGGCAACTTATAAATTTTCAGCCCGTCAGGCACAATCGACGGTTCAAACGACGAACCGTCGATCAGATCGACAAACCGTCGATCTGTTCCGTCGAATTCGTCAATTTTCCAGTGAGTCAGGCACAATCGACGGTTCAATCGACGGTTCATTCGACGAACCGTCGATCAGATCGACGAAGCGTCGATCTACTCCGTCGAATTCGTCAAATTTCCAGTGAGTCAGGCACAATCGACGGTTCATTCGACGAACCGTCGATCAGATCGACGAAGCGTCGATCTACTCCGTCGAAGCCACCAAACTTCCAGCGAAGACAGTCTTCAGTAAAATGGTCATAACTTTTTGTACAAAATGTTGCTCGGGCTGGGCGACCTACCGTTGGAAAGCTATTTCAAATATCTACAACTTTCATCAAGGATGTATTTCCAAATTCTCAACACAGTTTCATGAAAATCGCCCAGAAGACAGACCTACCAAAACTTAGGCGAATTTCAGAGCCCCTAAGAACTTCACTAGTTGATTTGACTTCAAAACGATCCTTCTCCACCCGAATTCATCAAGAATGGATTCATATACATATAGTATCATCTTAATACTAGATTTTTAATATATTCACACTTAATTCAAATTCACGAGGTGTTACATTATCCCCCCCTTAAGATCATTCGTCCCCGAATGAAGATAGTATTCTAGGAAGGTAAGTAACCAACATGAATTTAACCACACAATCACCTTGCGCACGAATAGTTCAAAACTTAACTCATACCTGAAATAGGGAACAAGTGCGGATATCTCTTCTTCATGTCCTCTTCCGCTTCCCAAGTAGCTTCCTCAGTATTATGATTTCGCCACAACACTTTGACTGATGCAACATCCTTTGTTCTCAACCTTCTAACTTGGCGATCTAAAATCTGAACTGGTTCTTCTTCATAAGATAAGGATTGATCAATCTCAACCTCTTCATAGTTCAACACATGAGAAGGGTCAGGTTTATACAACCTTAACATCGAAATGTGAAACACCGGATGGACCATGGACATCTCAACCGGTAACCTCAACTCATATGCTACCGTTCCAACTCTTTTAACAATCTCATAAGGACCGATGTAGTGAGGACTAAGCTTGCCCTTCCTGCCAAAGCGCATTACCCCTTTCATAGGTGACACTTTCAAGAAAACCTTGTCACCAACAGCAAATTCCAATTCCCTACGCCTCATGTCCGTATACGACTTTTGTCTACCCTGAGCGGTCTTTAGTCGTTGCACAATAAGATTTACCTTTTCGATCGCCTCATGAACTGAATCAGGACCCAACAACTCTACTTCTGTTGGTTCAAACCAACCAATTGGAGACCGACAACGCCTCCCATAAAGAGCCTCATAAGGAGCCATCTGAATACTAGCTTGATAGCTATTATTATAAGCGAATTCCACCAAAGGTAGGTGTTCATCCCAACTTCCTCCAAAATCAATTATACAAGCACGCAACATATCCTCCAAAGTTTGAATAGTTCTCTCTGCTTGCCCATCAGTTTGAGGATGAAAGGCAGTGCTCAGTTTCACCCTAATCCCCAAACCTTCTTGAAACGTCTGCCAGAAATGAGCAGTAAATTGTGTACCTCTGTCAGATATGATAGATGTCGGAACACCATGCAACCTAACAATCTCCTTCAAATATAACTTAGCGTACTCTGCCGCAGCATATGATGTCTTTACAGGAAGAAAATGGGCAGACTTCCTGAGTCTATCCACGATCACCCAAATTGAATCATACTTGGCCCTTGTGCGAGGTAAACCTGAAACAAAGTCCATATTTATCATCTCCCACTTCCATTGAGGAATTTCAATGTTTTGAGCCAAGCCACCGGGCCTCTGATGTTCGGCCTTCACCTGTTGGCAATTCAAACACTTAGCCACAAGGTTAGAAATATCAACCTTCATACTCTTCCACCAATAGTGTTGTTTCAAATCCTTATACATCTTGGTGGATCCCGGATGAACCGAATACTTAGAACTATGTGCTTCCATCATTAGTTCTTGTCGAAGACCATCAACATCGGGAACACACAATCGTCCTTGTAATCGCAGAACGCTATCGCCAGTCCCAACCGTAAATGAAGTGTACTCACCCCTTTCCACTCCATCTCTCAGCTTTGCCAAAAGTTCATCATCATATTGCTTGGATTTAATCCTTTCCACAATGTCAGACCGTGATGGAGTGATTCCCACTAACTCTCCATCTTTAGTTTCATCAAGCCTAACTCCAATACTGGCGAGCCTTCGAATCTCTTTCCCCATGGGCATGTCATGAGCACGCAAATAAGCCAACGTGCCCATAGATTTTCTACTCAAAGCATCAGCAACCACATTAGCCTTACCAGGATGATACAAAATGTTCAAGTCATAGTCTTTCAACAACTCCAACCACCTCCTTTGTCTGAGATTCAACTCTCGTTGTTTGAAGATATATTGTAGGCTCTTGTGATCAGTAAAAACATCACAATGCTCACCATACAGATAATGACGCCAAATTTTTAAAGCAAATACCACAGCAGCCAACTCCAAGTCATGAGTCGGATAGTTCTTCTCATGCTTCTTCAACTGACGCGAAGCATACGCAATCACCTTACCATTCTGCATCAACACACATCCCAAACCAATTCTAGAAGCATCACAATAGACCACATATCCACCAGACCCCGAAGGTAACGTCAAAATAGGAGCCGAAGTCAATCTTGCCTTAAGCTCTTGAAAACTTCTTTCACAAGATTCAGACCACTAAAACTTAGCAGTCTTCTGTGTCAATTTAGTTAGTGGAGAGGCTATTGATGAAAAACCTTCCACAAACTTTCGGTAATAACCTGCCAAACCCAAGAAACTACGAATTTCAGTCGCACTAGTGGGTCTAGGCCAATCCTTCACTGCTGCAATTTTCTGAGGGTCTACTTTAATTCCGTCTCCGGTTACCACATGGCCCAAGAAAGCCACAGAATCAAGCCAGAATTCACACTTAGAAAATTTTGCATACAACTCGTTCTCCTCAAGTGTTGTCAAAGTTATCCTCAAATGATTAGCATGATCTTCACGATTCTTAGAGTACACCAAAATGTCATCAATAAACACAATAATGAATCGGTCTAGATACGGCTTAAAAACACGGTTCATCAAATCCATGAATGCAGCAGGCGCATTAGTCAAGCCAAACGACATGACTAAAAACTCAAAGTGCCCATAACGAGTACGGAAAGCAGTTTTCGGGATATCTTCCTCCTTTATCTTCAATTGATGATATCCTGACCTTAGGTCGATCTTCGAAAAGAACTTAGCACCCTGAAGTTGGTCAAACAAATCATCTATCCTAGGCAAAGGATACTTATTCTTAATGGTCACTTTATTAAGCTGGCGGTAGTCAACACACATTCTCAAGGAACCATCCTTCTTCCTAACAAACAAAACTGGAGCACCCCAAGGCGAGGAACTTGGTCGAATAAAACCCTTATCCAACAAGTCCTTCAATTGATCCTTTAATTCCCTTAGCTCCGCTGGAGCCATTCGATAAGGTGGAATAGAAATAGGTTGAGTGTCGGGAATAACATCAATTCCAAAATCAATAACTCTATCAGGAGGAATACCAGGAAGGTCTTCACGAAATACCTTGGGATAATCGCTCACTATGGGAACAGATGTGAATTCGGGTACTACGACTTTTGTATCATTAACAGCAACCAAATGGTAAATACACCCCTTAGTAATCATCTTACGAGCCTTAAGATAGGAAATAAATCTACCCTTTGGCTTGGCAATTTCACCCTCCCATACAATAACGGGCTCATCGGGAAAAGCGAAATGAATCAACTTATGGCGACAATCCACATTAGCATAGCACGCCGACAACCAGTCCATCCCCATAATTACATCAAAATCCACCATCTCAAGTTCATACAAATCGGCCACAGACTCACGGCCTTTAACCACAACAACACAATTTCTATACACTCTAGAAGCAATAACAGGAACACCTGTAGGCGTATCAACAGCAAAGGGTTCCAACAAAGATTCGGGTTTCATACCCATATCAATAGCAAAATAAGGAGTCACATAGGATAAATTTGAACCCGGATCAATCAATGAGTAAGCATCATGAGAACAGATGGTAAGAATACCTGTAACCACAGCGTCAGAAGACTCAGCTGTCTCCCTACGAGTCAGCCCATAAAGTCGAGCTGTCCCTCCACTAGAAGTATTAGCAATTTCTTTTCCCTTGCCATTATTATGAGCATTCTGATAATTATTGGTAGCATTCCCAACAGACGGAATTTTAGCAGATGCAGAAGCAGGCGAATTATTCTTTTGATTATTCATAGCAGCCATCTCACGTAGCCATTTTCCGCAGTTCCTCTTTATATGCCCTTTCACTCCACAATGATGACAGGTACGATCCTCCCACACTGGCGGACGACTACTTCCCCGCGAAAACCTACCAGTATTGTTATTATTTTTCTGGCCTTGCCTACCCGAAGGCACACTGGCATGGGAATGGGTGCCAGAATGAGCAGGTGCAGAATACACTTTACCCTGCCCTCCCTTATAATTAGTACTACTAAAACCACCCGCTGATCGGGCCTTCTTGTGCTGATCTCGATCCACCCTCTCTTCATTTTTCCAACTTTCTTGTTGTTCCGCAAACCCAACCAGAGATGAGAAGGTGCAAGTGGGAGACATAGCAACAACAGCACATGCAGACTTGATACGTGGTACCAAGTCTTTCACAAAACGAGTCAACCTATGCTTTTCAGTCGGAATCATGTATAAAGCATACTTTGACAGACGAGTGAACTCCAAACTATACTCTCGAACTGACTTGTTACCCTGCTCCAGTTTCTCAAATTTCGTAGCCATAGCAATTCTTTCCTCATCAGACAAGAACCTTTCCATGAACGCCTCCTCAAATTCAGCCCACGTCGGAGCTAAAGCAGCGTCACCTCTCTCCGATTCCCACATCTCAAACCATACGTGAGCAACATCCTTCAACTGATACGAAGCAAGCCTCACAGCTTCTGAATCCTGGGCATCCATTGCCCTCAATGCCTTAAAGGTCTCATCTAAGAAGTGTTGGGGGTCGTCCACCTCTCGTGACCCAAAGAACTTTGGTGGCTTTAAGTCTAGGAACTGCTTAAATCTGCCTCCACCATGAGGTCCCACACCTCCACGCTGCTGTTGAGCCGCAACCAAAGCAGTCAACATTTGAATAGCCGTTTGCATAGTACCAATCTCAGGCACACCCGCAACGGGAACAGCAGGAGCAGGCGGTGCTGGAGGTGGTGCTTGATTTCCAGCATCATTTCCATTACCAACATTGGCGCCCCCCAGATTTTGCTTAGCTTTCGCGGGACGTCCTCGTTTACCATTTTTGGATCGCGTCAAAGGCATTTCTGCAAGGCACGAATTAACGAGCGAATTAGAACGATCCTAAAAAGACTTTAGGCTCTACAGCACAATCTAGAGTCAATAAGAATAGGAAACACCTATAAGTGTCCTGGGAGTTTCTCAATCATGTAGGTGATCAGGCTGCACAAGGAAAACTCCACTAGACACAGCTCCACAGACACCAACAATAATCCTAGGACGTATTTAAACCTAGGCTCTGATACCAAGCTTGTCACGACCCGAAACCCACCCTGGACGTGACCGGCATCCGACGTCACGAACAACATCGGAAGAACCTAAACAACACAATAATGGTACTTGAACCCGCCAGGTTCAACATTCGCCTCCAACAATTTATAAATTAAATGCAACATATCATGAGTTAAATCAGCGGAAGTCTTTATAAGTACTAGCCATCAACGTGGCAAACACCCATTAAGTCGTACGAGACTTTTGACAATCTACCCACAATTCTAACAACTATCTATGGAGCTTCTAAGAGACATAACAATCCTCAAACTTCGGGACGCAGCCCGGAAATCTAAAATAATAAATGAAACAGGAAGTGTCCCACGAACAATGATGTGGGCTCACCAAATCAGCTGCAACAGCGAGTCCTTTCTAAGCGCCTGAAGTGTCAAGAACCTGCTCTTCTCCGTTACCTAACATACCATCCAAAAACAACAATGGTATGCCTGAGTACTTCGTACTCAGTGAGTGCCTCGGGGACAATAAGTAATATAGACATAAATATAATAATACATAAAGAAATCAGTTCCGAAAAAAAAGATAGTATACAAACTGTTATTCCACTTTATGAGTCTTAATATCACTTATTGCACAGTTTAATAAGCCATTTCAAAATACCAGTTTCAATTAAGCTTTAAATCAATCTGGCATAAATACCAATTTCATAATAAAGATGGATATCACAATCGCCTATATGAGCCCAACTCAATATCATCAACATTTCGTAATACACCGGAACATGACTTCACGGTGGCTACTCTTCCTCCCGAATAGCAAGGCAATTAATGCACCCCCAGGTAGCGAACCCAGAAGTGGCCACTCTTCCTCCCGAATGGCAAGGCAATTAATGCACTAGGATCCATAGTGGCTACTCTTCCTCCCGAATAGCAAGGCAAATACAACAACAAGATTCATGGCATAGGAGCCGATTTACAATTTATCTCAAAGTAGTCACACCATTAATAACATTAAAATTCATTAAGCCATATCGAAGGAATAAGTCATTCCAATCAACGGTTTGAAAACATATAACTTCTTTACAAAAGATTTCCATGTCCCAAATTCATCAATGAATATGTCATTACCAACCCTTAACCATCATCATTACGCATCTCTCATAGAAGAAAAACATTCACAATATCTCATACCTCTATAGGGTTTGTTACAATCTAGGTTTAATGTGGGTTTGTCCCCTCACACACATTAACCACCATTTAGACATGAATTAGAGTTCAAGAAACATGAAAAGGTTAGTTTTCCTTTAATTCATAAAAAAAAATCTTGAAAGAAAATTCATACTTCTACCCATAGATTCAAAAGTGATTTTCATTCAAAATAAGTTCTTAAAAGAGAGACATGCCTTAATTTGTTAAACAAGGTTTAACAATTCACTTTCTAATGAAGAACACCCAAACCCTAGCTTGAATCCCTTTGGAAAGAATTATGTTGCAACCCTAGGTTTTTGTCACAAGAATCATGTTAAGAATCATGGGTTTATTGTTAGGATTGATAATCAATGATTAAGATGTTCTTACCTTAGTGTTGGAGGCTTGGGGAATGATTTTCGTCCTTAGGGTTTTGAGAGTGAAAAGAATGGAAGAAAAACTAAAATTTGGCAACTTATAAATTTTCAGCCCGTCAGGCACAATCGACGGTTCAAACGACGAACCGTCGATCAGATCGACAAACCGTCGATCTGTTCCGTCGAATTCGTCAATTTTCCAGTGAGTCAGGCACAATCGACGGTTCATTCGACGAACCGTCGATCAGATCGATGAAGCGTCGATCTACTCCGTCGAATTCGTCAAATTTCCAGTGAGTCAGGCACAATCGACGGTTCATTCGACGAACCGTCGATCAGATCGACGAAGCGTCGATCTACTCCGTCGAAGCCACCAAACTTCCAGCGAAGACAGTCTTCAGTAAAATGGTCATAACCTTTTGTACAAAATGTTGCTCGGGCTGGGCGACCTACCGTTGGAAAGCTATTTCAAATATCTACAACTTTCATCAAGGATGTATTTCCAAATTCTCAACACATTTTCATGAAAATCGCCCAGAAGACAGACCTACCAAAACTTAGGCGAATTTCAGAGCCCCTAAGAACCTCACTAGTTGATTTGACTTCAAAACGATCCTTCTCCACCCGAATTCATCAAGAATGGATTCATATACATATAGTATCATCTTAATACTAGATTTTTAATATATTCACACTTAATTCAAATTCACGAGGTGTTACATTATCCCCCCCTTAAGATCATTCGTCCCCGAATGAAGATAGTATTCTAGGAAGGTAAGTAACCAACATGAATTTAACCACACAATCACCTTGCGCACGAATAGTTCAAAACTTAACTCATACCTGAAATAGGGAACAAGTGCGGATATCTCTTCTTCATGTCCTCTTCCGCTTCCCAAGTAGCTTCCTCAGTATTATGATTTCGCCACAACACTTTGACTGATGCAACATCCTTTGTTCTCAACCTTCTAACTTGGCGATCTAAAATCTGAACTGGTTCTTCTTCATAAGATAAGGATTGATCAATCTCAACCTCTTCATAGTTCAACACATGAGAAGGGTCAGGTTTATACAACCTTAACATCGAAATGTGAAACACCGGATGGACCATGGACATCTCAACCGGTAACCTCAACTCATATGCTACCGTTCCAACTCTTTTAACAATCTCATAAGGACCGATGTAGCGAGGACTAAGCTTGCCCTTCCTGCCAAAGCGCATTACCCCTTTCATAGGTGACACTTTCAAGAAAACCTTGTCACCAACAGCAAATTCCAATTCCCTACGCCTCATGTCCGTATACGACTTTTGTCTACCCTGAGCGGTCTTTAGTCGTTGCACAATAAGATTTACCTTTTCGATCGCCTCATGAACTGAATCAGGACCCAACAACTCTACTTCTGTTGGTTCAAACCAACCAATTGGAGACCGACAACGCCTCCCATAAAGAGCCTCATAAGGAGCCATCTGAATACTAGCTTGATAGCTATTATTATAAGCGAATTCCACCAAAGGTAGGTGTTCATCCCAACTTCCTCCAAAATCAATTATACAAGCACGCAACATATCCTCCAAAGTTTGAATAGTTCTCTCTGCTTGCCCATCAGTTTGAGGATGAAAGGCAGTGCTCAGTTTCACCCTAGTCCCCAAACCTTCTTGAAACGTCTGCCAGAAATGAGCAGTAAATTGTGTACCTCTGTCAGATATGATAGATGTCGGAACACCATGCAACCTAACAATCTCCTTCAAATATAACTTAGCGTACTCTGCCGCAGCATATGATGTCTTTACAGGAAGAAAATGGGCAGACTTCGTGAGTCTATCCACGATCACCCAAATTGAATCATACTTGGCCCTTGTGCGAGGTAAACCTGAAACAAAGTCCATATTTATCATCTCCCACTTCCATTGAGGAATTTCAATGTTTTGAGCCAAGCCACCGGGCCTCTGATGTTCGGCCTTCACCTGTTGGCAATTCAAACACTTAGCCACAAGGTTAGAAATATCAACCTTCATACTCTTCCACCAATAGTGTTGTTTCAAATCCTTATACATCTTGGTGGATCCCGGATGAACCGAATACTTAGAACTATGTGCTTCCATCATTAGTTCTTGTCGAAGACCATCAACATCGGGAACACACAATCGTCCTTGTAATCGCAGAACGCTATCGCCAGTCCCAACCGTAAATGAAGTGTACTCACCCCTTTCCACTCCATCTCTCAGCTTTGCCAAAAGTTCATCATCATATTGCTTGGATTTAATCCTTTCCACAATGTCAGACCGTGATGGAGTGATTCCCACTAACTCTCCATCTTTAGTTTCATCAAGCCTAACTCCAATACTGGCGAGCCTTCGAATCTCTTTCCCCATGGGCATGTCATGAGCACGCAAATAAGCCAACGTGCCCATAGATTTTCTACTCAAAGCATCAGCAACCACATTAGCCTTACCAGGATGATACAAAATGTTCAAGTCATAGTCTTTCAACAACTCCAACCACCTCCTTTGTCTGAGATTCAACTCTCGTTGTTTGAAGATATATTGTAGGCTCTTGTGATCAGTAAAAACATCACAATGCTCACCATACAGATAATGACGCCAAATTTTTAAAGCAAATACCACAGCAGCCAACTCCAAGTCATGAGTCGGATAGTTCTTCTCATGCTTCTTCAACTGACGCGAAGCATACGCAATCACCTTACCATTCTGCATCAACACACATCCCAAACCAATTCTAGAAGCATCACAATAGACCACATATCCACCAGACCCCGAAGGTAACGTCAAAATAGGAGCCGAAGTCAATCTTGCCTTAAGCTCTTGAAAACTTCTTTCACAAGATTCAGACCACTAAAACTTAGCAGTCTTCTGTGTCAATTTAGTTAGTGGAGAGGCTATTGATGAAAAACCTTCCACAAACTTTCGGTAATAACCTGCCAAACCCAAGAAACTACGAATTTCAGTCGCACTAGTGGGTCTAGGCCAATCCTTCACTGCTGCAATTTTCTGAGGGTCTACTTTAATTCCGTCTCCGGTTACCACATGGCCCAAGAAAGCCACAGAATCAAGCCAGAATTCACACTTAGAAAATTTTGCATACAACTCGTTCTCCTCAAGTGTTGTCAAAGTTATCCTCAAATGATTAGCATGATCTTCACGATTCTTAGAGTACACCAAAATGTCATCAATAAACACAATAATGAATCGGTCTAGATACGGCTTAAAAACACGGTTCATCAAATCCATGAATGCAGCAGGCGCATTAGTCAAGCCAAACGACATGACTAAAAACTCAAAGTGCCCATAACGAGTACGGAAAGCAGTTTTCGGGATATCTTCCTCCTTTATCTTCAATTGATGATATCCTGACCTTAGGTCGATCTTCGAAAAGAACTTAGCACCCTGAAGTTGGTCAAACAAATCATCTATCCTAGGCAAAGGATACTTATTCTTAATGGTCACTTTATTAAGCTGGCGGTAGTCAACACACATTCTCAAGGAACCATCCTTCTTCCTAACAAACAAAACTGGAGCACCCCAAGGCGAGGAACTTGGTCGAATAAAACCCTTATCCAACAAGTCCTTCAATTGATCCTTTAATTCCCTTAGCTCCGCTGGAGCCATTCGATAAGGTGGAATAGAAATAGGTTGAGTGTCGGGAATAACATCAATTCCAAAATCAATAACTCTATCAGGAGGAATACCAGGAAGGTCTTCACGAAATACCTTGGGATAATCGCTCACTATGGGAACAGATGTGAATTCGGGTACTACGGCTTTTGTATCATTAACAGCAACCAAATGGTAAATACACCCCTTAGTAATCATCTTACGAGCCTTAAGATAGGAAATAAATCTACCCTTTGGCTTGGCAATTTCACCCTCCCATACAATAACGGGCTCATCGGGAAAAGCGAAATGAATCAACTTATGGCGACAATCCACATTAGCATAGCACGCCGACAACCAGTCCATCCCCATAATTACATCAAAATCCACCATCTCAAGTTCATACAAATCGGCCACAGACTCACGGCCTTTAACCACAACAACACAATTTCTATACACTCTAGAAGCAATAACAGGAACACCTGTAGGCGTATCAACAGCAAAGGGTTCCAACAAAGATTCGGGTTTCATACCCATATCAATAGCAAAATAAGGAGTCACATAGGATAAATTTGAACCCGGATCAATCAATGAGTAAGCATCATGAGAACAGATGGTAAGAATACCTGTAACCACAGCGTCAGAAGACTCAGCTGTCTCCCTACGAGTCAGCCCATAAAGTCGAGCTGTCCCTCCACTAGAAGTATTAGCAATTTCTTTTCCCTTGCCATTATTATGAGCATTCTGATAATTATTGGTAGCATTCCCAACAGACGGAATTTTAGCAGATGCAGAAGCAGGCGAATTATTCTTTTGATTATTCATAGCAGCCATCTCACGTAGCCATTTTCCGCAGTTCCTCTTTATATGCCCTTTCACTCCACAATGATGACAGGTACGATCCTCCCACACTGGCGGACGACTATTTCCCCGCGAAAACCTACCAGTATTGTTATTATTTTTCTGGCCTTGCCTACCCGAAGGCACACTGGCATGGGAATGGGTGCCAGAATGAGCAGGTGCAGAATACACTTTACCCTGCCCTCCCTTATAATTAGTACTACTAAAACCACCCGCTGATCGGGCCTTCTTGTGCTGATCTCGATCCACCCTCTCTTCATTTTTCCAACTTTCTTGTTGTTCCGCAAACCCAACCAGAGATGAGAAGGTGCAAGTGGGAGACATAGCAACAACAGCACATGCAGACTTGATACGTGGTACCAAGCCTTTCACAAAACGAGTCAACCTATGCTTTTCAGTCGGAATCATGTATAAAGCATACTTTGACAGACGAGTGAACTCCAAACTATACTCTCGAACTGACTTGTTACCCTGCTCCAGTTTCTCAAATTTCGTAGCCATAGCAATTCTTTCCTCATCAGACAAGAACCTTTCCATGAACGTCTCCTCAAATTCAGCCCACGTCGGAGCTAAAGCAGCGTCACCTCTCTCCGATTCCCACATCTCAAACCATACGTGAGCAACATCCTTCAACTGATACGAAGCAAGCCTCACAGCTTCTGAATCCTGGGCATCCATTGCCCTCAATGCCTTAAAGGTCTCATCTAAGAAGTGTTGGGGGTCGTCCACCTCTCGTGACCCAAAGAACTTTGGTGGCTTTAAGTCTAGGAACTGCTTAAATCTGCCTCCACCATGAGGTCCCACACCTCCACGCTGCTGTTGAGCCGCAACCAAAGCAGTCAACATTTGAATAGCCGTTTGCATAGTACCAATCTCAGGCACACCCGCAACGGGAACAGCAGGAGCAGGCGGTGCTGGAGGTGGTGCTTGATTTCCAGCATCATTTCCATTACCAACATTGGCGCCCCCCAGATTTTGCTTAGCTTTCGCGGGACGTCCTCGTTTACCATTTTTGGATCGCGTCAAAGGCATTTCTGCAAGGCACGAATTAACGAGCGAATTAGAACGATCCTAAAAAGACTTTAGGCTCTACAGCACAATCTAGAGTCAATAAGAATAGGAAACACCTATAAGTGTCCTGGGAGTTTCTCAATCATGTAGGTGATCAGGCTGCACAAGGAAAACTCCACTAGACACAGCTCCACAGACACCAACAATAATCCTAGGACGTATTTAAACCTAGGCTCTGATACCAAGCTTGTCACGACCCGAAACCCACCCTGGACGTGACCGGCATCCGACGTCACGAACAACATCGGAAGAACCTAAACAACACAATAATGGTACTTGAACCCGCCAGGTTCAACATTCGCCTCCAACAATTTATAAATTAAATGCAACATATCATGAGTTAAATCAGCGGAAGTCTTTATAAGTACTAGCCATCAACGTGGCAAACACCCATTAATGATACTCATTTTGCAGAATACCAGTATAATAATGTTCGTTGTATTACTTTTGTGTTCATCATTCTTTTTTGATGGTTGACAAATGAGTCGTAGGAGGGGGTGGTATTATAGTTATTCCATCCCACTTTTAATGATACTCATTTTGCAGAATACCAGTATAATAATGTTCGTTGTATTACTTTTGTGTTCATCATTCTTTTTTGATGGTTGACAAATGAGTCGTAGGAGGGGGTGGTATTATAGTTATTCCATCCCACTTCTTCTATACGTAAGATGGTCCTTTCCCCTTCTTTGATTTTGTTGCCAATGTTTTCTCAAATCTCGTAATCTCTTGGTACTTCCTTAAAAGGGTCCACGTTGACAATTATCTTTTCATATCTTTTCTAGGTGATGGGTGTCTGGCAGATGTGTAATTCTTTTCTTTAGAATTGTTTTACGAGTTGTGTTGTAACTTATAACGGTGTCTATTTTAACAGGACCTAATTTGAATGGACTTTTTGGAAGGCAGTCCGGAACTACTGCTGGTTACTCCTACTCTGCTGCCAATAAGAACATGACCGTGAATTGGGGAGAAAACACTTTGTATGATTATCTGCTCAACCCCAAGAAGGTGCGATTGGCATTTTCATTATGTTAGATATTTTGTGTTTATCATCGAGATATAAGGTTATTTGATGGCTCAACCATGCTGCATAATTTTTTTGAATGCTCCCTTGTGGGAATTGCATGGAAGTATACATATTGTAGTTCTCTTTACTTTTCTACTATCTTATATTTCCTTTCAAGAAAATCTGCATGTTCTTTATATGCAATGTTGTTGATTGTTTCTACAGTACATACCTGGAACAAAGATGGTTTTCCCCGGATTGAAGAAGCCACATGAGCGCGCTGACCTCATTGCCTACCTGAAATCTGCTACTGCATGAGGAACCATTGACACACATTTTCCATTTTGTAGTCTGATAGGTGGCATGTTTTGCTATGCGGAAGAAGATAAACCATTGATTTTTTTAAAAAAAAATAATAAGTAGACCTCTTATGGTCTGACTCATTTGTTTCCCAGAAAACTGGGTCATAGTAAATTTTTTTGTTACCTCTTGGAGAAGAGGTAAAAAACTCTTGGCAGACAAGGCCAACTTTAATATCATCATTCTCTCAAGATTATGTTTTGGTGGTGTGCTGCTTTTCTTGGTCCTTTCTCTTCTTTTATTCTACGCAAATTTAAAAGTAAAATTTGATCCATTAGAGAGAAATATGTTTCTCCATAACCAGTAAGCAGGTATATACATTGATTGTCTGTCATTACAAGTCCAAAAAAAATGCAAAAAAAGTGGATTCTGGATGAAAGAACGTTGTTCTAGTTCATTGAGTTCCTTGGGCATAACCACAATCTGTTTTTCGGACATAATATATTCTCCATTAGGATAATGTACCTGAATACTTGGATAGTTGCAACACTTACTAGGTGGGATATTTGGATACCGGGTGAAGTTAGGCTAAGGCAAGGATCAACGTATAAAATTAAGGTCAGAGAGAACTCTTTTAGCTTAATAATGAAGGTTAGGGTCGATCAGAAATCTTACCTCTTACATGAGCGTTGTATTTTTTTTTATTTTTTTTTGAAGTTGAGAATTTGTATTTGAAGTTGAGAATTTCTCTTTTGAAGTGACTTTGTGAGTCTCGTCTTTAGCTTAAGCGAGCCTTTTTTATTTTTCTGAATAGATAAGTGTATTATAGATATTGAATCAAGGAGGAGTTGTCAAATGTATTTACAAACTAGAAAAGTGCATCCCTTTCTATACTTAAAGGAATTCTATCAGTTCTATTAATGTACCAGTGACATTTGGGCCTGTGATAAGCTAGACTCAAGTTACATTGGAATGTATATTTGCAACTCATTTTTTTTATTGTTTTTTTTTCTTTCTACTCTTGCTTTTTTATGTTGTTTTTGTATCATATCAGTTGCAAAGGTAGTTAGATAATTTTTCAATATTTCTAGGATATTTGATTATATAAAAGTTTTTGTAAGTTAAAAAAACAACATTTTTTTTAGAGTATATAGACTTCCTTTTTATTTGAAACAAATTAACGCATGCAAGTTAGATTTTAACTTGATATTTTTTATTAAACTTATATTGGCTAACCCCTTTTTGGAAGAAAAAATAATTATGATACTCAAGTAATATAAGAAATATTTAATGCTACAGATTGTTGTATGATGACATCAATGAAGTTCACTCATAAATAAAGATAGCATTTAAAATTAAATAATTAAAAGTCTTGATACAACGAAATACTTTAAATGTTTCTTCAATTACACCATACAAAAAGGAACAGGAAAGTTAATGAAATTATTTGTTTTTCTTACTTTAATCTTTCCTTTTCTTTAAAAATATTGTAGTTTGTTTTACTTAATGAACTATTGTAATTTCTTAAACGTGTATGTAGTTTTAGTATTTCATGTTTATCTAACCATTTGTCCTTAATTATGTAAAACGTTGATTATCTCATCTTTTGTAAAGCATTTCAATGTCCAAAAAATGTGAAAAATGATTACTCTCGTTTTCAATTATTTATTATATTATTGTTATTACTAGTATACATATCCGCGCGATGCGCGGATAATATAAATAATAATAACTAAAAAATATTATGCGTGACCAAAAAGAAAAAAGAAAAAAAAAAGACAATGCCGTATGGAAACTTTAAGTTCATCCCAAAAAGTACAAGAAATTTAAGCACAATCTTTAGTACTCTATGCAAGTGAATGGCTTGATTTTATCACACATGAGAAAAGCAAATACTCTTTAGAACATCACGAACAAATTTTGTCTTTTGCAACTCCATACTTCCTCTTCAATCGGAATCTAAGAAGTTGTGATTGGATTCCACTTTTCACACCAACTTTCATGAACTTTTTGGATTTCTCTGCCATGGCTCTTTAGCCTAAAATTTCAGTCCAATCAATGAATTAATGTAATCATCAAACACCTAGAAACATTTGTCCAACAAATGAATTCATGCAATCATCAAAGGTCAAACTATGTCAGGTTCCTTTTAATAGCAAGTGTTACTTGTTTTGGGATAAAATGTAGTTAGAAGTGAATATAATACTTAAAAGTGTTTCCAACAATTGAGACTGCAGACCGGAACGAATAATAACAAAGAAATTATACAAACAACCCAAAAAACGTCAAGAAAATGCAAATTAGTACAAACAGTATGTGTTATTCAAACATTTACTTGTTGAAAAAACATTCATATCATGATCAACATCCTTTTATTACATGGGACTATTCTTGAAAAAACACTCTTTAAAGCCAGAAAACTGATCTGAACTGAACATAAGCGAGAGTAAACAAAAACAAGGTACTGTGTCAAATCTAATACTGATCTATAGTTAGATAACGCAAAAGTTATCTATATTTAGAAATCAAGTAAATGTAAGTACGGAACCATCATCTATTTTATGAAATTAAGAAATTAAATTTTTGGATGTTTGATATTTTCTGACATGTTTGTCTACGGTGAAATCGACGCAACACAGTCAATCAAAAGATTCCAACCAAATTAAATCTTCTGAATCCATAGACATATGCGTCCCAAAATCATAAACCCAAAGAAGTTTGTTGCATAGTCATGATTAAACAGAAAGAGGGCAACAACTGAGAAGAAAAAAGAGGAAGAATACTCAGATCTCAATTTCCAGAAGAATAGTCAGATCCCAGTTTCCTCTACAATTCAGGTTAACCAAAAACTAAATCCTTTTTCATTATTTCTTCAAAATCGTAACTTTCCAATATAATTAAATTTGAATGACTATGCGAAATTTCCAGCTTGTGAGGCCCTTGATAGATAGTGAATGCTGGATTGAGACCAAAAGAAAAGAAAAAAATGAGAAACCAATCTAATACCTTGATCATTTCTAGCAGTGAAAAATACCTTCCCTGTCAAGCATTCAGCTAGTCGCATACGACGGCTTTGATTTCCCCTTGGGACTACCTTTTTTGTATTAACCACCTTCACAATAAGACGAAATTAGAAACATATCCATGAACTAATCATAAAAGAATTTGTATAGTAAAAAAATTTCAAAATAAACCGAACAATTGGACTCCTTAGTTTGTGTTGGATATGGATAAGAGAACGTGGTTAGAAAATATAGTTTGAACTTTTTTATGTATTACAGAGGGTTTTCAGGAGATAACTGTCTCATTCCTATATTTTCGCCCCATAATGCACGAACAACAACTTAATTAAGACTTAATTTTTTAACTGTTGCATTTTTTTTTATATTTTGATTTTTATGATGGTGACTCTTGTCATCCTATCCTTCTTTTGCCTCTTCTATTCTATATAGATATCGAAGATAGATTATTATTATTTGGAGAGCTAACAATATTTCTTCAATTACTTTTTTCAAACAATTTTAGCTATACATGAAAAATAATTTTTAATTAACAATTAAGCATGTACTAAGGTAGAAAGGGAATGTCACAATAACATTTTTACTTGTGTATAATAAATTTTATAGAAAAAAAAAGATAATTTGAAACAAGTTTAATAATCATTTCCACATAAAAGAAAGACTATAAACTTTTGGATCAATTTGAAATTTGGTTGAATTAATAGATCTTTTGTGGTGTCACTATCAGCTTTCCACATCATTCCTCCTCCTAACATTTAATTAGCCCATATACTTATTCAAATTTACCAAAATGGGTGAGAGCTTACAAGGTAATTAAACCTTCAATTAGGGTAAAATGGACAAAACATTTCATGTGAGGACTACAAAATTTTGAAATCATTTCTTATAATAGTAGTAATTAGTATCATTAACATAGTTCTGTTTATACAAAAAATAAACAGTTCATTTTGATATTCCCAATACGCACTAGTGTTTTTACATTGTTTCTTATGTTATTTTTGTGTTTTATAGGGTTGGTTAACTAAGGATCGGAAATGAGATGAAATGCTGAAAAACGGACAAATTGGAGCTAAATGACAGTCCGTAACTCATGTTACGGACCGTAACGGTGTCCGTAACTCATGTTACGGTTCGTACCATTGAACCGTAACAGGGCCTAAATTTCTAAAAAGTTTTCATTAAAACCATCAGTGTTACGATGTAGTGTTACGGTCCGTAACTCATGTTACGGTCCGTAACATCAGCTAAATTTCCAGAAAGTTTTCAATGAAACCATCAGTGTTACGATGTAGTGTTACGGTCCGTAACTCATGTTACGGTCCGTAACATATCACCGTAACATCAGCCAAATTTCCAGAGAGTTGCCAAGTAAAGTCATAAGTTACGCCTCAGAAGGACGGTCCGTAACACAGGTGACGGTCCGTCGCGTGGTGGCCGTAACATCAAGATGACAAATGACGACCTGAAAGACGGACCGTAACCTGAGTTACGCTCTGTAATGACAACGCGTAAGGGTGTTTTTGTCCAGAAACTTGGCGCGATTTTTGTCCCTATAAATACTTAAATTAGGGTTTTTATTTCATTATTCAGATTTCTTTTGGAGGCACAAACTCTAGGTCTTGAATATTAGAAGTGGTTGGAGCATTTAAAGCAACAACTTCACTCTCATTCCATCTTGTATTTGCATTGTAAGTACATTATGTTTACTTGTAAGCTTTCTTTGTTAGCCAAAATTATGAGTAACTAATTTTAAAGCTAAGGTTGTGGATCCCATGATGGATATTATGTGAATGGGTTTCTATTATTGATATATGTATAATGGTTGTTATTATTTAATCTATCTTTGTGCGTTAGCGTTGGGTAATGATTGCAAGCATTAGCCGAAGCCATTATATTAACTTTTCTTGGGAAAGAGAGTTAATATTGGTAAGATTGAATAACAATGACTCGAGACGTTAACCCTCGTTTAATAGACTAACTTAGGAATAAGAACAAGTCTAAATTGGCATTTTTGATCGCTCTTCCATTGCAACTCTTTTATATTCGGAAGAATCATAAAGAGGAAATACTGCTTAACTATTGGGAAACATTAAGAAGTCTTTAAGAGATCAAGTTCATATTCACAGAACAACCATTAGAAATATATCACATTGAAACCTGAAGCATAATATCTAATCAAGTTGGGGAACACAACCTTAGTCTCTCTCTCGCATTAATTATATTTCAAATCAAAGTATTCAATTACATTATTCAACAATCAATTCAAACTCTCAGGAATATGATTAAAGTCTTTAAAGACTAGTATCACATACGATTAGTAACCTTTTATCTCTATATTCCCTGTGAGATTCGACCCCAACCTTGTTTGGGTTACTATATTTGACAACGTCCGCTTTACGCCATTAATAGGTGTAATTTGAGCGTATCACCTATCGACGAGCGGTTTGTTGCATTAAAAACTAAACTCGACGAACTACATTTTAGGCTTTTGTTCCACCTTAAAACTCCTAATATACTAGGAGATATGCCCCTCGAAAGTTGACTAAAAATCTGCCTAACATTTCTCAAATTTTCGTCAAACTTATTTTCTTCAATTTGCTTGATCTCGAAACCTTCCGAAACTCTCCATACATGATATTTATCATTTATTATACATGATAATGGCCATGTTCTTGTGTTTCAAAATAGTCTTTCTCGATTACGACTTACGAGATCATAATCACCCTTTACTTAACCAATATACTTAATAATGTCTCGTTTCTCAGACTCCAAAGTTGTTTTACCTAGCCATAACTCGACATACTTACATTCAAATTTAATCAGTGCTTCTCCGAGGTACGGGGTGTAAAATTCTCCCCCCCCCCCCCCCCCCCCCCCTTCAAGAACATTCATCCTCGAATGTTGAGGTAGAGTTCGCTTGAGATAGATGTCAATATTCTTACCTGTATTTGTCAGTATTTACTTTACTTACTTGCAGTCTTACTTGATCATTAAAACTGAACTTATCCGAATTATGCATTTTATCCTTCCTTTTTTTGTAGCCAAAATTTATGCCTGTACTCAAGGTCATCCCTTTTTCTTATTATTTGTTTGTCCACTAACTCTCCATGATTTATCGCTTCATTGTCTCTTCTGCCTTCGTTGTTTACATTCTTGTATGCCCTTTCATGCCGTGTGTACCGCATAATTTTATCCAATTTTGATCTTATCTTCTTTTTATTCAGAAATTCTTGCCCTCTTCGATCCCCACGTATCTTCTTACGTTTCAAAAATGTCCCAAGCCTTTATCTCTTTGGAGTTGAATTATTCTTATTCTTACCTCCCTTAAAAATAAATTCAAGACTGGTCACGTCTTAGTATCTTTTACTTTCTACAGCAGTCGAATTAATCTTTGCGGTACTTTATCTTTCAACTAATTTAACACCGAAATGTCTCGCTTAATTTCTCTTTCCTTCAACTGGACTTCTGGCAGTTGGCCAACTAACGATAATTCTTGTAATTATATCAAAACATCTCAATTCTCTTCTATAATGATTCATTTCCTTCAATTTACTCTTAAAGTTTATGATCCTTGGTTCGGCTAATAAATTAGGAGTGAATTCAGCAGTTTGTCGAAAAACAACCAAGATTCTTAGTCATGCCATGAATTCAGATCTTTTCATTCCTCCTTTTGTCTGTAACCTTCATTTGTTCCTTTTTCCAATAAGAGCCATCATGTTGCTTGTTCCATGAGGTTTCATTGTCACCCGATTGATCTAATCAAACGCAATATTCTTTGATCACTTCCTTTGGGTTTCTATTACGTCCCGTATTTTTATACATTGGGACAACCTGGATTAACTATGACAATTAAGGGCCAAGACTATTCCGGGATTTGAAGTCGGGACTTTTGACCATTTGATTTTATTTTGAGACATAAGTTGAATATGAAATTGAGGGCATTGGACACTTAGGAAAATTGGGACCACAATTCATAAAATTGAAATTTAAAAATCTTGCACCAAAAGCCATGGTGGCCGTGTGGACTTGAAATGGTCCCACACATTGTGTGGCCAATTTTAATTGGTCCAACACATGTGTGGGCCATAAACAAAGGGAGATATTTGTGGATACTTAAAAAAAAGAAGACTAAGTCATCTTTCTCATTTCCCACTTCTACACTTAAAGAAAAATAACAAGACTTGGAGAGCCTCCACTCCCCCATGGTTCTCGGCCACAACCAAGAAAAATCAAGTCCCATTTTTGCCTCTCTAAAATTATTTCTTTGGTATAAACCCACTATTTGGAGGTCCCTAAGTAGCGTGGAAGTATTGTTTGGGTCATTCAACCACTCATTTTGCCCATTTGCAAACCCTAGCCTATTGGTGGATTGGAGAATAAAGGTGAGTTCTAATCTTGTTTTTGGAGTTATAAATGTTGTATGCATATTGTAGTATGCTAAAATGGATAAAAATCATGAAATATGAAATGTTGAAGTTGGGTCTTGTGTTGGGTGTGTTGACCGTGTGAAGTATATGTGTGTGGTGTGGTATTGGGTTGATGAATTAATTGCTTGTAGCATATTGATTGTCGTAGAGTGGAGAAGAGAATAAAAATCATCGATACATGTATATGTGTAGTGTAGCCGTGTATATAGCCTCCAAATGGTAGCAAAGAATGAATTAATATCGCTTAGCGTCGTAATGATTGTTGTGATGATTTGTATGTTGGAAATGAGAGTTAAATGTCCCGAATTGATATAGTAAGCGTTGCGGACTGATTTGGAGAACTTTGTGCATTTAATGCAATCCTTATATATGAGAACCATTAACATATGAATATGTGTAGTGTGAACGAATGTGAGTCATAGATTATGCCGAATATCGCATTATTATCGCTTAAGCGCTTTCGTGTCGTCGTTACGAATTCTAGTTTGGAATTGAGCATTTAATGACTTAAGATTGATGTTGAGATTGTACGGGTTGATTTGAGGGTTATTGTGCGTTAATGTAATTTGTATATTTTATGAAAATGGTATCGTTATATTGTGAATTGTGATACAAAACATGATTGAAAGTCGGAAGTGTGCCCAGTGGGCTGCTCACGGGTAGGGGCTGTTTTCGGCCAAAAATTTGGAGAAATTGTGGATTGTTGGAAAAATTATGTGAATTGTTTAGAATGTTCTCGAATGTTGTTAGTATGAGTTTGGGTTAATAATCGAATGTACGAACGATATTGTGGCTTGAAAGTAAGCCATTGAATTGAATAATTGGAAAGTTGTCGAATGGTGTAAAAGAGAGCTACTATTATTATTTTGCCTTTCGAATTGATTATCGATGTTGCTAGGTTGGTTATTGTGGTTGTTGTTGTTGATTTTGAGCGAGTTAAATTCTCGGGATGGCCTATTTACAGGGGAAATGCTGCCGAATTTTCTGTAGAATTTAATGTTAGTTGGAATAAATGGCTTAAGTGCCTATGTTTAATATTGGATATTCGTTGGAATACTTGTAGACCTTGGGGAGCCCGAGGCGTAGATTGGAATTTACTTTAGATTGGCCATCTTGGAGTGCGTACGAGGTATGTAAAGCAACCTCCCTTCTTTTTGGCATGTCTTAGTTTTACATAGGCTAGATTAGAGCCTTAAGGAAATTCCAAATCCGAAATCCGAGCATGATATGATCTATATATGTTCCTTGGCACTCTTATGTATGATTTGATGAAATATGAACCTTTATGTATTTGAAATAATCGCTTTCCGAACTTTGCGCAAAAAGGTTTCACTTTAAAGAACTTCGAAATTTCTGAATGCCATACATTTCACATAAATGCTCGGATTGCTCCAATATTTTTATAAAATTTTGCATTATGTATGATACGTGTGTTTTCCATAGGCGGGCCCGACTTGGGTAAATACCCGTCCGTGGGTCCCGCGACTTTCCTTTATGTAATTCAGAGAATCTTTGAAAGAATTTGGTATAATTATTATTCCGATTTCAAATATGATCATTTTACTTATCTTTGAATTTATGATAATGATTTTATGCATATGACTACTCACGACTCTACTCGTGCATTCTGTTATTCCTTTCGCCGAGTCCCGGGCCGGTTCTGTTGTCGCGCGCATTTTGATATACTCCGGAGTTATGCTGTGTTTATGGTTCACCGAGCTACTCGCAAAAGAGGGTCGGATTCCACCTATATTTGGTGTTATGCTGTGTATGGCGTTATGTTGTGATGTGATATGTGACGGGGATACGGAGATTTGAAACTTTCTGGTGTTATGCTGTGTTATGGCGCCATCGACGGGTGGGCGACCATATTCTTCTGTACCCTATGCATTACTTACATATTTTTGAAAGTAAGCAAATTTTGATATGTTGGATTTGCACTTATGTTTGGTACTTCCATTTCGTTTATGTCTCAGATTTGCTTTCTGTATATTCTGCTTTGCATACTCAGTACATATTTCGTACTGACCCCCTTTCTTCGGGGGCTGCGTTTCATGCCCGCAGGTACAGATGCACAGTTTGGTGATCTACCCATTTAGGACACCCTCTTCTGCTGTTTGGAGTGCTCTTCTCATTTCAGAGCACACATTTTGGTATATATTCGTTCGCTATGTATATATGTATTTGTTCAGGGGCACGGCGGGGCCCTGTCCCGCCATATGATTCGGTTTGTCTGTTTAGAGGTCTGTAGACGTATTTGTGGGTGTGTGTGCCTACTTCTGTACGGATGTGTTTGCATGACTCTATTCGTTATGGCAGCCTCGTCGGCGTGCATTTTGTATATGTTTGTGGCAGCCTTGTCGGCGTGCATTTGTATATGCGTTTTGGGCCGTTGTGCCATTTGACAGCCTTGTCGGCTTTTGACATATTTGATAGCCTTGCCGGCTTTTTGATATATGTGCATATGTTCGGCGATGTATATTCCGCTGCCTCTTCTGATTCTGATATAATGTTTTGTACACGCAATCGCGCAAGATAATATTCGTTCTCAACTCTGTTTAAAAGTGATGATTTAGTTTGTATGTCCGTTTGGGTGCCCAAGTAGGGCACCAGTCGCGGCCCACGGGGCTGGGTCGTGACAGTTTCTCCTTCTACTTTTAACCTTTGCCCGATTATCACTTAATAAGTCTTGCCCGTAGTTTGACGCAATTATCTGTCATTTCAATTTACCAATCAAGCGGATCTCTTAATTCCTTAAATGCCCAGCTCTTTTAGTTATATCCTTGAATCCTTTTCCTACGATCTTGTCTTCACGACTTCACCTTCCGTTGACTTAGTCCCTCCTATTTCGCAACCCTCTATCAGTGTTTTAAAAGGCGTTTTTGAGGCGAGCCTCGGGGCGAGCCCCGAGGCGAGGCGTACTAAAAATGCCTCGGGGCGATGGGTCGGGGCGCAAGTCCCCAAAGGCGTACGCCCAGCAATTTGGGGCGTACGCCCAGGCGTTTGGGGCGAGTTTTTTTTTTGTTGGGGCGTAAGCCTAGGCGTTTGGGGCGAGTTTTTTTTTGTTGGGGCGTAAGCCCAGAAAACTTTTTCAAACTAAAACGAAATTTGTTAAATAAGTCCTTAGTATAATGCCCAAATTTTCAAAAGTCAACATGTAATTACTCAAATATTTTAAAAAGGAACTGAAACATTAAATTTAAAAGTCAAGACCTTTTTTTATTGCTAGAATGCCTAATATATGTTCTTTTCCAATTATTTAACTTGTCTTCTACTATCTCAAAAAAGTAACGAGCAGTCACTTATACTTGTAAGTACGTATAATAGATTGTTCTAATTCATTTTTTTGTGGGGGTGGAGTATGTATATGTGTGTGTGTGTATATATATATATATATATATATCATTTATTTATTGTTTTCTTCAAATTTTTACGTTATTTAACCAATTTAAAAGTATTTATTATAATTATATCATTTTATAAAATATTAAAAATTAAAGTCCCATGAGGCTTACGCCTCGTGCCTCGGGGCTTACGCCTCGCTGAGGCAGACATAAAACGCCTCGCCTTACGCCCCCGCCTTTTAAAACACTGCCCTCTATTTCTCTACTAGTGGATGACTTTATTATTTAGCTGCGGCACTTTTCCTTGCTTGCTTCTCTGGTGCTACTTTTGATTATCCTTCTTGGTACTAATTGACTTCATATACATATCATTCCATCTCCTTTTTAATGCTTTTGTCAAATTCCTTAGTTCCTTACGATGTCATCATAGTTCCACCTATAGTAGCGCCCAGATGGCTTGCAATAGCATTTCCTTGTCAACGTTTTATTATTCTCATTAATTACTTTACCTCGGATTACACATCCAATGCGTCAAAAATACTGTAGCCAAGGGATCTATATTCAAATGGGACTCCATTCGACCCATACAACATTCCTCAACACCATTCTTTATACCCTTGTATACAATAATTTCTTGTCATCGTTGTTATCCCCTATCACAAGGTTGTACTTACAACATACTAATCCACTATTCAAAATATTTTCAAATCCTTGTTTGAATATTTCCTCTAACTTCTTCTCTTCTAATCTTAACATCATTACAAAATAACTCATTAGCATGAGACTAAAATAAAATCTTACTTAATTACAACTTCCTTTCAAATACAAGTGTGCTTCCCTCTTTAAATCCTTGGCTCTCCTATAGCAGCGGCTAATTGAGACTTAACTAGCTTCCATTCCTCTTCGTATATTTATTGTCGTCTCCACACCATTTTACTAGCCATTTTATCAGGACGATTATTTATATGGTCCTATGACATATACTATCACGATTTGATATAAACGATGACTTATGATTTCACGATGCAGGAGATATTTTCAAATCTCAGGTAGTACCGCTGTCGTGCTATCCATAGGTATACCGTCTTTCTTTCTTTTGACGATCCTTGGGATTCATAAAAGTATTCTTCTTTTAAAACTCTCATCTCTTCCAACGCTGTGATCTTTCTTTAGTAATTCCGTCTGTCCTTGATACTTATCCTTGATCACTTGTAAGCCTTCTCACTTCCTCCGTTACCTTTTTAGAGTACGCCTACTGCATATTTACTTGTAACAAAATATTTCTCTGGTACGAGCGATTCAAATCATAGCCCGGAACACAACGTATTGCATTAACAAAACTTATTTCCTTGATTTTCTAAACCTTTATTATCTTGTCATGCCTCCGTTCTCATATTTGTCTCATAATATACATGCATTTAGTCTATTTCCGCTTTTCTTTAGCACATCCTTGCTATATTAGTTCCTCTCGAATTCTGAATCCTTCAAGCCGGTACATTTCTTTCTTCTGTACTTGGAATTATTCTAATTCGTCTAAGAACGTTCTCATAGACCAGTAACATTCGAGTATTGACCGCTTTGGTAGTCATTCGGCCGACCCTAGCGATCCTTCAACTCTTCTAGTCCATATGATGCCAGAGTTACTTTCATCGCATAATTTGACTTATTTCTCTTTTGCTAACCGGATTCTTGTATCAAGTCAAATTTCCACACATATTGGACACGGCTCAAACCACTTCCTTCCTTCATGCCTAATAGTCCCCTAGGTTAATGAATCAATGGTGACATCGGAATTCGTTAAGCTCCTTATAGAATGCCCGGCTATATCATGTTCCTTCAGTCGCAATTTTCCTTCATAGCTATCATTTCACCAGTACCCTTGAGATTCCTCTTACTTTTGGTTCCCGATTCCGAGTTGGGTTTATACTATACAAGTAAAAGTCGATACTCTCTCTCATTCATTCTCACGATTCGTCCTTCCCTTAATTTAGCTCATAGTGTCCCATAGTTTTTCTTAACTAATTTTTTGTATCATAATCATGCGTCATAACCCTTCTAATATCCCGTCGATTCTTATTCTCATTATGAAATTTTAGTAAAATACACCATTTTCTTTCTTCCTTCGTTCATTTCTTATTCCCCTTTATGATATCATAGCTTGCTCGTATGTATGTTTATTCCTCGTATATTCGTCTTGTTTCCTTTATAATCATACCTCTATCCCAATACCACTGTCGTATGCCATCACTGTCTACCCTTGGCCAACCTTATTAATTTATTAAACTTCCTCTCATAGTCGCCAATCACATAACTTCTTTTAATTAATTTATAACCGCATTTTCTCGTACTTCTGTCCTCAAGGACCTCCTTGATTTCCTCTTAAAGTGCTCTTTCCCGTTTACTACTTAATTGTATCTACTTAGAAGTTCGCAGAACATTCCACTATGAGTCCAAACCCATCTTGATCTCGTGTATATATATATATATATATATATATATATATATACTTCTAGGGTGAAACTTTTTCGTACTCGTTAACTTCCTTCCCATATCAATATCTCTGTGTTATCACTTACTAACCAATCTATTCTATAAATCGTAATACGGTATTTGAGTTTCTAATATCAATCAATTTTTTTTTTGTGTTTCCAATAGGTCTCAATTCTCTAAAATCTCGGATGCAACTCATTCCAATTTCTTTAACTACTAATCATTCTTCCCTCCAGGGTTCCTCCTTTAAATTAAGTTAAAATCATTTTAAAACTTCTCTTTAAAGGCGTCCCATAATTGTTCCTTCAATCATGACTTACCAAACGGCTGATGGTCACATTTTCCCTTTACTATTTCTCTATAGACATGCAAACAATTCAATTTGTAAAACTTTCGGCAGAGTTTCCTCTATAATTCTTACTACCTCATTCCCGCACACAGCCCAGAAAACACATTCGATGCCCCACAGAGCAATCCCAAATACCCATAATATCTTGCTCAAGTTCTTACATCAACATCTATCCATATTAGAAAAATAGGAACATACATTTCGAATGAACAACTTCAATTCGAAGCAATTTCCTCGTAGCGGCATAATCAACTGCTTATCCATTATAAAAACATTTGGGATTCAAATCAGGGACATCATATCCTATGATTTAGCTCTATGGGACGATCTAAGATAAGAAAGAAAGGTCAATGGTTCCTAAATGCCCTGCAGCATCTTGTTTATAAGTGTGGCGCGCTTCACACCTATAAACAAGACTCTACTGGACACGACTTTGCAGACAACCCCTAGGACAAACTGCTCTGATACCAATTTGTCACACCCCAGTCCTGATAGGGTATGATGGGCACCCGACCCTTTACTTAGAGCCGAGCGAACCCGCTGGTTCTCGTTATATTCATAATCTCACTGGACTCTTAAATCACGAAATGAAATGCATAATGAAAGCTTTTAAAAAAAAACATTCTTTTCGTCTTTCTCAAATCAAGTAAAATCTGTAATCTTATGAGATTTGTAACATAATGCATAACGATACATCGGCTTGCAGAGCCGCTTGCAAGACTGACATGCTATATACGTGACTCTGTCTGCAAAGTCTCTAACATAAATCAATATACCATAACATAGATACTCTGACTCGGCAACACTCCGGAAGGAAATGGAGCTCGCCAATCTAGCTGGAACATCTTCTAGCCATATCCCCTACTCATCTGTATACACCTACGTGGCATGAAACGCAACGTCTACAAGAAGGGACGTCAGTACGAATAATGTACTGAGTATGTAAGGCATGAATAACAGCATAATATAGATATGAAAGGTAACATGGAGTAAGAAAGATAACCTGTACATCTGAATGTCTCATAAGGCGAATGTCATGCATGCTTAGCCTTTTAAAAAAAACTTTTCTTACATACATATATATAATATCATCATCATAACGTACCCGGCCCTTTCGGGACTCGGTGTGTAACGTACCCGGCCCTTTCGGGACTCGATGTGTAACGTACCCGGCCCTTTCAGGACTCGGTGTGATCATCTTTAGCCCGTGTCCTGGCCTCCCGCGTCCGGGGCAATATCATAACATGCCTACTGCAGTGGTGTACACAATAGATGCCGTATCCGGCCGACTATAGCGCAGCTCGGTGTGAGAAAATACATACATAGATATATAAAGCATGCATGAGAGCCCAATCAAGAGCCACAACTATATCGGAGTGACGTAAGGTCAGTAACCTCCGATTATATTATGGAATAATCACCGTCGCTTTGTCTCACCTTGAAGGAACAATTATTATAAGATGAGACTATCAATGAAGAATAGCATTAAGTGAAAACATAGAATAAGATCATAAATCTCATAAGGCATCGATTCATATACTTTTGGAATCTTAAAAAAAATAGTCATCATCCATGAATAAAATTGAGACATCAAGCAATAGTTCAACATTCTTATATCGTCATTGAAATCATAAACTTAGAACCTTTAAACATAAAATCGTTCTTATCATAGTCATCATAATAATATTCTCACCCTTGACATCATCGTTGTCATTGTAAAACAAATCCATCGTAGTTGTCATAAAAGCTTACGGAGTCATAAACCTCTGGTTTAGGAAATACGAACATTTTGGAAAACATTCATAAATTATTGGGAAATGAGTTATGCCTTGGAATCATGAACAACTAACTTTTGGAAATAAGGAGGCTATGAAAACATTTATGAAATTATGATCATAGGAATCATGCCTTTGAAAGAAAGGGACGAGCCTTAACATACCTGGAAGATAACTTCTCGACTTCCAACTTACTTCCTGTTTTGCAATTCATCT
Organism: Lycium barbarum; assembly: GCF_019175385.1. Classification (NCBI taxonomy): domain Eukaryota; kingdom Viridiplantae; phylum Streptophyta; class Magnoliopsida; order Solanales; family Solanaceae; genus Lycium; species Lycium barbarum. The sequence goes on from NW_026843483.1 coordinate 62,828, forward strand.
AAGATCATTCGTAGCCTCGTAATCTACATATACAGCCATTCATACGATTGTTAGGCCCATCGTCATACGCTCGTCTTAAACCCTTAATTAAAATCTTTTTAGATTCTGTCGAAATTCGGGCAGCATCTCCCCTGTTTATATGCCTAGCCCGAAATTATTATATCAACCAGTCAACAACAACCATACCAACATCATTGTCACACCCCAATCCTGATCGGGCATGATGGGCACCCGACCCCTTACTCAGGGCCGAGCGAACCCCGCTGGTTCTTGTTATGTTTAATCTCACCGGACTTTTAAATCACGAAATGAAATGCATAATGAAAAACTTTCAAAAACATTCTTTTTGTCTTTCTCAAATCAAGTAAAATATGTAATTATATGGAATTTGTAACATAATGCATAATGATACATCGGCTTGCAGAGCCGCTTACAAGACCGACATGCTATATATGTGACCCTGTCTGCAAAGTCTCTAACATTAATCAAGATACCATAACATAGATACTCTGACTCGGCAACACTCCGGAAGGAAATGGAGCTCGCCAATCCAGCTGGAACAACTTCTAGCAACATCCTTTACTCATCTGTATACACTTGCGTGGCATGAAACGCAGCGTCCGCAAGAAGGGACGTCAGTACGAGTAATGTACTGAGTATGCAAGGCGGAAAGTGAAACAAAATAGCCATACACTAAAGATGAGAAGAATAAGAATCAACCTGGCATTTCTGAACTACCGATGGGAATCTAGCATATGTATACATACCTCTTCATCTCCTTGCGATCTTTACTAAGTCTGTATACCCTACCATAGTCCTGGTTACCTTATTATAAAACGTTATCTGAATATGTGTTGCGGCGTGTAACCCGATCCATATACTCTTGCATGCTTAACCATATCTAGGTACAGTATTGTGCCTTTATCTTACTAATCATCCTATACTAACTGCCCAACTGATCAGTGGTAACTGCCCGACCGACTGTAGTCCGGTGGTAATCGCCCGTCCGATTATCGCCCGACGGTAGAGCGCAACTGCCCGACCGGCCGTAGCACGGTGGTAACTGCCCTACTGGCTGCAGTCCAGTGGTAAATATATACATCTGCCCAACCGGTCATGGCACGGTAGTAATAACTGCCCAACCGGCTGTGGCGCGATAGTAATAACTGCCTAACCACATATCTGCCCAACCGGCCATAGCCCGGTGGTAACATCTGCCCGAATGGTCGTAGACCAGTGGTAATTATAATCAATATCATAACTAAACTTCTACAAGTAGTCTCTATGCACTTCTCCTGGTCATCACCTAACCCGTAAGGTCTACATAACCATATAAGACTTATAAGCACAGCTGAGGCCATTAGTACTTCTTCCCGCTTGACTAAACATTAACCAAGTCCTAAGATACAACATAAACCTCTCTTCGAACACTAAATACCTCATTAGGGATCCTCTACTAACACTCTATTCATGTCCTGTAAAACGCCCCTTAAGAACCTGTTCCTAAACTCATTGGATTATTATTATGGAACCGTCATCATGAACACGTCTCACCTTGAAGAACAAATTCATAAGATGAGATCAACATGAATGAATAACATCAATAGCCATGAAACAAGCTCAAGGATATCACAAGAACATCGGGAACTTTAAGCTTTGGCACTTTTAGAAATGAGTTTATTGGAGATATCATATATAGGTTCACAACAAAGGAATCATGCCTTAAGAAAGAAAGTTTTAGCCTTAACATACCTTTTTGGTCGCCTTAACTTTGACTAGTCAATGCTCGTCTTAGTCCTTCAAATAAATCTCTCTGGAATCTGCCAAAATTTCGGCAGCATCTCCCCTATTTATATGCCTAGCCCAAAATAGTAATTCAGCAACCAACAACAACAACATCAATACCAATATTAATCATAATATCCTCAATACTAAAATACTCCATAAACATCCCATGTGGGGTTTATCCCAAATTTCCACAAACAAAACTATTATACGGCCATATGACAGTTTTATCTCCGTAAATAAATCAAAATAAACATTAATAATAGGAGATTCATACCTTATTTTTGTTAAAACAACGATATATTTAATATCCACCTTGAATCCACCGCAAAACCATGCTAGAATCACCTCTATGTGTGTATCCGAGCTTCGATTAATACTCCGTCGCTTGAAAATTGCTTACTTTTGGTTTCCCTCTCTCCAAAATCTGGAAATTTCCAGCAAAATCTGAGGAAAAAAGGGGTTATTACCCTTTTTATAAGGGTCAAATTCGGGACAAATCCGGGTCGGGAGTACTGTAGCGCTCGTTTCTGCTCTGTTAGCTGAACTTGTAACGTCCACAATTCTCTACTCCGATGCCCTATCGACGAGCAATTTATTGCGCTGGAAACTAGACACGACGAACTTTATTTTAGGCTTTTAAAACACCTTAAATCACTTGATATGCTAAGAGATATTCGTCTCCCAAGTTGGACCAAAATTGCTCCTCAAATTTTCTCCAAAGTCCGACAAACTTAATTTCCTTAATTCACTTGCCCTTCAATCCTTTCATAACTTACTATATGAACTTGAATCCTTATAACCATAAGTTAAATACATATAAGCTCACATATTTCCTGAAAGGTAGCTCGAACCTCAATATACGAAACTATGGGGTATAACAATCATCAACACCATTATCCATACCAATATACTTCCTAAAACATCCCACACGATGTTTTCTAAATTTCTCAACTAACCAACTTGTAATACGACTATTTAATAGCTTTATTTTCGTAAAGAAGCCGAAATTAATACCAACAACATCAATAACAACATCCTCAACATCCTACAAGATAATTATATGTATTTTCACCCAAAATTCTCTTCAAACTCAATCCATAAATCAACAACATCAACACAATAAACTATAACCTCTATTCTTGTAAATATATCCCTTAATCAATGTTGACAAAGAAAGAAATTCAATTATTCATACCTTATTTGTATGAAGGTAGCAAAATCTTCGATATTTACTTGTTCCCAAGCTACTCCAACACAAAACGAAATTATAATCGCGTCTACGCGTTTCCCGGACCTCGATTGATATTCCGTAGCTTGAAATTCACTCAAAATCCTCACTTTTATGTGATGTAAGAGGCCCTTTGGTGTGCTGAATTTTTTGGAATTTTTTGGAGGTTTTGGATGAGGAAAAAGGGGATTTTAATCCCTTTTATAGTGGCCAAAGGCGGCATCACTGTACTATCGATGAGCGGTTTGTTGCATTAAAAACTAGACTCGACGAACTACATTTTAGGATTTTGTTCCACCTTAAAACTCCTAATATACTAGGAGATATGCCCCTCCAAAGTTGACTAAAAATCTGCCCAACATTTCTCAAATTTTCATCAAACTTATTTTCTTCAATTTGCTTGATCTCGAAACCTTCCGAAACTCTCCATACATGATATTTATCATTTATTATACATGATAATGGCCATGTTCTTGTGTTTCGAAATAGTCTTTTCCGATTACGACTTACAAGATCATAATCACCCCTTACTTAACCAATATACTTAATAATGCCTCGTTCCTCAGACTCTAAAGTTGTTTTACCTAGCCATAACTCGACATACTTACATTCAAATTTAACCAGTGCTTCTCCGAGGTACGGGGTTTAACAATTTTACTGTTTGCATTATAGAAATCAAGAATATATGGTACATATAAGACCAACTGGCAATCTCCGTCAAAGGAACTAATGGCTAAATCTAAACAAAGAAAAGAACTAATGGCAATAATTTTGTACGCTGTGTCAAATAATTTTAGGCTGAAGTGATTAAAACGCCCCTGAACTTGGCGTGTTTTGCAACTTCAGTCCCCAAATTATTGATGGACTTCAAGACACCCCTAAACTCGGCTAAATGAGTTTTACTACACCCTCGTGTTAGGACACCTCAACAACGTGAATCCACGCGCTGTCCACTTGGCATTTTATTGTTGTGACATGTGGCAACACGGGGTGAATTTAAATTCAGTTGGCTAAGTTTAGGGTGGTCTTGAAGTCTATCAATAGTTTGGGGACTGAAGTTGCAAAATGTGTCAAGTTCAGGGGTGTTTTAATCACTTCAGCCATAATTTTAATTTGTCCCATTTGGAATTTGGAATTATAAAAGGACATTTTGATTTTGATCAAGCAACAATCGCCAGCTTGCTTTGCATGCTTTATCGCCCCCCTCTTTCTTTTCAAGAAATTTTATTTAGACTAATGAGTGTGAAGTATTAGCAATTACGCAGTATTATCTTATTGTAATACTTGTCCCTCAAGGCCTCGATGAAAGAATAAATCGCGGGGCAAGAACAACGAATTGTGTATCTAAACGTAACGTAAGAATCGTTGAACTTGACACCAAAAGAATTACCCCATATCGAACTTTGAATCCTAGGAAACAAGTTAATATGCCACGAACTAGATGTCTCCGTTGTACTTTGTGTGTTCGTAGGGAGAAAAATAACCAGAGAAATATTTTTCTCTGTTGAAGAAGAGACAAGAAGCGTTCGGGGGGGGGGGGGGGGGGGGGGGGAACAGTTGAAGGAAATCTGATCCCTCCCTTTATATATCATGTCACATAGTGGAAGTTTTCTGAAAATAACTTCCTGTAACTTCTCAACTTTATCTTTTCTAACCGGGTTGGGTTAGTCCACATGGGCGACCCGCAACCCGAACCCAAATATCCAATATTTCTCACTTCGCACATGTGGACTACACCCCAAACTAGTACTATATTGATAACACACAATGATTCATACAGACAAATAGTCCGTGCGACATGCAAGCATCAAGAGCTATACCTTTTAAGATTTTCAAGAGCTCTAAGTATGAATCCAATCACATGGGGAAAGAATTCACTACTAACATGAGTATCTTATTACTCGTAATACCCCAGACATTATCTGCTACTCCTATAGCTATTTATCCGATCCCTCATTCTCGAAAGAGGTGAACTCGAGTTCATGTATAACTTTATCCACAATTATACTTGTTACCCCTATGGTAAGTATAATGGTCGACATGTGAATACAAGTTATATTATTTATCTTAGATGTCTTCCCTTTCTACTCAAAACTATCCATCACAAATCAACTGCTTTCCTAGACATGCACTGCATTGCCGAATCACTCATAGCTATTAGTGACATGCTAAAGTAGCAACATTGATATGTACTTCAAGAAACAGTAAAAGGTCAAAGGGTATTCCAGTGGAAAGTCAATATTTTAACGTTCTAGGTCTCACATAATGAAGAAGCAGAGATCCATTCTCATTAATCCATTGATCGCTAAGCACACATGGTATGAAACACGTGATACAGTGTTCTCACCTTATATTGGCACGCGTTTCTCATTATTTTACCCATTCAACACCATACAAATCTTGGTCTAGACACCTCCTGATGTCTAACTTGAGTTTCTCTCTTCAATGATCCTCAAACTCATCTTCTTAGAGAAACTCACATCTGGCTTACAAACAAGTCATAAAATGATGGTGGAATTCATCTCTTCACATTCCTAAATGTAAGAGACGATTGCTCGTGTGAGAGAGTCAATCTCGCGACTTGTTCGACGCACTTATATCCTTTACTAGGATATCGTCACATGCATATAAAATATCAACATAATATCAATTATAATTCATCGATGAGTATATTTTATAATACATAAATACTAACATATTATTCGCAAACCTAGGGCCACAACATGTTTTCAAACATGTCTCTAGATATTGATTTTGTAAGAGAATCAACTATCATCTTTGTGTAGGTATGTATTGTAATGTTATTTATCCACTTGATGTGATGTCATATGAAGTTATACTTAATATCAATTTGTTTGGAATTATTGTGATACTTAGGATCCTTTATTTATGGAATAGTCGCTTGACTATCACAATATAAAATCATGGTATCCTGAGAATTCTTTGCAATATTCAAATGCTCAAAGAATCTTTTAAGCCAAACAACTTCTTGTAGTGCACCTGTACAAGCCACGAACTCAGCTTGCTTAATCGAAAGGACCATGCAAATTTGTTTCTTACTAAAACAGCAACACCATAAAGTAATAAAGCATACCGGAGGTCGATTTTCTATCGCTCGAGTCACCACTCCAATCATCATATGTGTATACTCTTAGGAGTAAATCAGATCCACTAGCATAGTGAATAATATGCAGTTCCCTTCAGATATGAAAAAAATCCTCTTCACTGCTTTCTAGTGATCTCTTCCAGAATTAAATACTAGACCTATGGCATAACAAGTGTTCGGATGAGTACACATCATAACATACATCAAACTCCCGACAACACGTGAATATGGAATTTGAGGCATGTCTTCCTTTTCTTTTTGTTTTCATTCTTTGAACACAGATCAATGCTCAAAGTTTCACCTCTTTCCATAGGAATATCCATGGGTTTACAACTATTCCTTCGAAGAGTTCCAAAATTTTCTTTATCTATGTTTTTTGAGACATACTAAAAAAAAATTGGAACGATCTCTTGGGATCTTAACACCCAATATGTAGTCAGATTCACCCATGTCTTCTTATGTCAAATGACTTTGAAAGCCGTGACTTGATAGTTTTCACATACTCCAAACTATTTTCGGCTAATAAAATATCATCCGCGTAAAGGAAATGAATTACAAACATTTAATTGGACCTTTTCAAATAGATGGAATGATCTTCATTGATCATGATAAAACTATATGAGAACACCTCCTTGTGAAATTACAATACCATTTCCTTGAAGACTGTTCCAGACCATAAATAGGTCTTTTCAATTTACAAACTTTATGTCCGTGGCCTTTAACGATAAAACCTACTGGTTGTTCCATGTAGATTTCCTTGTTTAGTTCTCTATTGTGAAAAGTCGTCTTCACGTCCATGTGGTGTAATTCTATATCCAAACATGCAACAATAGCCAAAAGTAAGCGAATTAAGATAAACTTCACAACTGGTGAAAAGGTTTTCTTAATATATATTTCAGCTTCTTAGGTAAAATCTTTTTAAACCAATCGTGCCTTGTATTTTTCTATTGAATCGCCCAATCTGCGTTTAACTTTGAGAACTCAGTTGTTCCCAATAGCTCTAGGCCAGGAGGAAGGCCAACTAGATCCCAGACCTTGTTTGTTCTCATGCACTCTAAGTCTTCTTTCATTGCTTTCATCCACTCATCTTTTCTAAGGCTCGCTCAAGCGTCAGTTACAAAAATTGGCTAATTCAATTCTGTGGGAGATACCAAAAAGATGTAATCTTCAATCTCATAAAATCGTTTAGGTATACCTTTCTTTTTTTGTACTCTAATGTAATTGAAATTCAGATTCCTCATAAAGAATTTGAGATTCAAAACTCCCACTTAGATCAGGAACCAATCCTTGATCTATTGATTATTAAACATGTCTGAAGACATTTGCTAACTATCTGAACTCAACACTTCATAAAGAGGCTCTCCATTGCTTATTTCGCCCTACTTTGGAAAATCATTTTTGAGAAATATGACATCTCGTGATTCAGTTTCAGTAACACTTCCATCCTTTATCTCCATTGAACACATACCGTTTGGAGTATTAGAGTATGTTATAAAGATACATTTCTTGCCTTTTGGACTATGCACACCAAACTTATTAAAATGATGTTTTACATATGCAATACAACCCCAAGTCGTAGATCATTCAACTTAGTTTATGACCAATCCATAATTCATAGGGAGTGGAAGTAACTGATTTAAAAGGCACTTTATTTAATATGTAGATTATTCAGCTTTGGTTTATGACCAATCCATAACTCATAAGGAGTGGAAGTAACTGATTTAGAAGGCACTTTGTTTAATATGTAAGCTACAGCCAATAATGCATCTCCCGGAAAGAGATAAGTAAATTTGTCTGCGTTATCATAGATCTTGTCATGTCCAATAGTGTTCTATTCCTCCTTTCTGCTACACCATTCTGTTGAGGTGTGTAAGGAATAGTTCTGGTAATGCCTTTTCATTACATAATTTATCAAATTGTCTTGATTGATATTCGTGCCTTCTAATTGATTCTCAACTTCATTCATATATCTTCAAAAGCATTCAAATGCTTCAGATTTACGAGAAATCAAATAGACATAATCAAAGTGCGTGAAATCATCGACAAACATAATGAAAAGAAACACAACAGACCTAGCCTTCATATTTATTGAGTTACAGACATCTGAATGGATTAATTGCAATAACTAGTCAGCTCTCTTAGCATTCCCAAATGGTTATATGTAATCTTTCGGAGAAGATAATGTTCACAAGTTGGCATGTCTATTTTGCACTTACTTTTATATATCTTCTTGTAATGCCACTTTTCCTTATTGGAATTCAGTAGGTTTCTTTCCATGGAGGATCCATCTCCGATCTCCTTGGCGCTTTACTAAATTTCTTGCGCTTGAAGGTGGAAAGGTTTTTACCGCTTGATTTTCCGCATAAGCACTAGGTGTTGGTTTCGCAGCACCAAGCTGCTCATCTTCAACCTCAACATGATAGGCAACATCAACAAATGTTTTGATGCTATCATTGTGGGTCAAGTTAACCTTTAAATTCCCAAATATAGAAAGAGACCGGATCACTGCCTAAACTTACTTCTCATCTAATAGAACATGAACAACACTTTTAAGTTGAGCAATCATTTCAGACATCACCCTTTGGTGTTACTTGACATGATAAGAAATTCACCTCTTCTACGTGCCAAACATGATTGTCAACTATCTGAGGTCAAAATTGTATTTCCATATATATCTCATAAGTGTGCCTATATAGAATGAGCACTAGAATATTGTTCACATCATAGATGAGATCATTAATAACTGAACTTACAATAATTTCATAGGCAGCAAAATCTTTCTTCTTCTACTTACTTATTGTAAGTATCAAGATATCTCCTATGTTAGGTAATGTTACCTTCCTTTGAGTGACACGTCACAAAGTTTATACTCTTTACATCATCTTTCTTTTTCAATATAAACCATATCTTATGGTTACGGCTCCATGTATCATGAATTTTGTAATTCGACTTATCACTCTTATTTAGATCAGCAATTACACTTTTTGAAGCCATAGTCTGTTATGAGAAACAATCATGCAAGTAAGATTCATCAATTCTTCATGTGATACACACACTCCAGCAAATAAATTCCCATAATGACTTTAGATTTAGTGTAGAATCGAAAGGTCATTTAATTTCCAATCATCATCTACTGTCCAAATGATTAATCAAAAATGAAAATCATTTCATAGTATGTATCAAATTACATTTGTGACTAGAATCACACAGATTCTTTAAGTCTCACCCTCTTACATACTCTGTTATACATATCAATGAGCAGAAAATATAACAAAAAAGACAAACAACACACATTCATTAAAGAAAATTACAATTCTTTTAGCCAAAGTCTTAGCTGGCTCGTCTACATGAGAAGGTTTATAAATATGAGGCCTTGGATATGTCTTTTGAAGCAAAGAACTCTTAATTTAAGCTTCAATATCCTTTTTTTTAATCCTCCCACTTGGCTTCAAGTATCAGAGTATACCCAAAGGGATAAATTTGGACCATGCTCGTGATAAATATTATCAGATCATTTGTCACAATACTCTAATAGAGAATCCTTCAATATGGACAAGATAATCCACATTCAACCCATATATAATAAGTTATTAACTCTGTTACCACCTTAAATAGGCAAAAGACGCACTAGTATAGTAGCAGAGACGTCCATTTTCAACTTTATAAATTCCTCATATTTTCTTCTCCCTTCCCTATAGACAAGCTCTCTCATCCCTAAAGGTAATTTGTGTCGTTGTCGAAATATTTGACCTTACGATCTCAGAATAATAATCACTAGTACTGATAATGGTCATGTATCAACATACTGATCTATGTTGTCTCTAACTCGACTCTCAGTGTCACTCCCACTTGGAGAACTTTGAACTCGTTCCCCTCCAGCCATTTTAAAAACGGGAACGAGGAAACAACTAGAATGGTTATAACCATTCAACGTGACAACATATGTCACGGTAACTCGTAGAGGAGAAGTTAAGTAAAGGGTCATATTCTTATTTATTGAAATAAATTTTCAACCCTTTCAGGACCGCTATAGTATCAGTCAAAGGAATGACTAAGACTTGACTTACGTTCTTCACACAAAAAGCAAAGAGTCGTCTACGAGCCAAAAAATTCTAATTATGTAAATTCATTGCCAATGTGTTCGAGCATACCAGTCACATGAAGGAAAGATTTCGGTTGTTCAAATACAGCGCGTGTGCAGACCAAAGACTTTGACGTTGACACAAGATATTAACCCTTAATGCTAACCTTCCTTCAAACAACTACAAGCAAATGAATATTTTGCTTTGCCTTACAAAAATAGATATTTCATGGCTTTCAACTAACACATTATATAACATACTTAATTTGCTCTCATGCTACATGTTTCAACTATCTCCGATGGATAATGGCCACAACCAAAATTATTAAACATAAAATCTATGGCTTGCCAGAGTTTCATGTGTTAGGAATTATAAAAGCCTTTAAATAAGAAAACATGGAACAAATTTGCTCCAGTTAGATTTCACAAAGAGGCAAAAAAAAAAAAAGGGTATATCCAAAACACAAATGCCTTTTCCTAATGCATCTACAAAATTAGGAACAAGACACCTATTTCTAACACCACTTTTGCACAATCCCTTTTATTAAAAAAGGAGATATAATAGTTTCTTTCACCAAAAAAAAAAAATTGCTCAAGGGTTAAACTCCAAACAACAGAATTCTTGATTCTATTGGGAAAGCCACATAGAGCAATTGCGGTGGTGCTCGGTTAAGTCGAAATTATTCGACTGCTGCAATTATTGATGGACTCTATTTAATTCAATACAGTGATTAAAATAAAATAACAGCACCACAATATGCAAAAAAAAAAAAAAAAATGTCTCACTCATCATGAATAACAAACATTGCATTGCGACTCCTTTGAATCTCTTTTTAACGGTGAACGTTGTTAATATTCTCAAGTAAATTTGATCACCTATTGTTGTAACATTTATCAACCCAGTCTAGGAATCAAATAAACCCTATGCTCTGATGCCACTGAAAGAATAAATCACGGGGGAAGAACAACAAATTATGTACCTGATCGCAGCGGAAGAATCGTTGAACTTGCCACCAAAAGAATCGCCAAGTCGAATCTGGGGCCGACGAGGCCTTAAGCTGTAATATATGTATTTCAAACTAACTCGGCAAGATGGAATCATCCCAACGCATACATGAATAACTACATGGCCAACTAGGACAATATACGTCTCTGCAAGCAGCAAACCCCAAAATAGATATGCACAAGGGCCGACAAGGCCTCTAAACTAATATACTGTACTCACAAAACAAGTCCACAAGCCTTTACAGGAGTCTAACTATAACACGGTCGGGACAGGGCCCTGGCCTACCCATACTGTATATACACAAAACTCTAACCCTGGCAATTTCGAATAACATGGAGCTTACCATGTTGGCTGGTACTCGGCAAATCCTACTAGTGCGACCCTTCCGACAACTTGTCTAGACCTGTGAGCATAAACACAGTGTCCCTAGGCAAAGGGACGTCAGTACGAAATAAGGTACCGAGTATGTAAGGCGAAAATAAAACATAACAATAAGACACTAGTACTGGGAGGGATAAGAGTCAACCTATAATCTCTGACTTGTCGCTGAGGGTCATAATATGCATAATAACTACAATTTCGTATATGTATGTCAACAATGCCATGTTTCTTACTACTACATCATTATCGCGGCGTTAACTGCCCAACTAATCAGTGGTAACTGCCCAACCGGCCGTCGCTTGGTGGTAAATGCGTAACTGCTCAACCGGTCGTAGCTCGGTGGTAAATAAAGATGCATAACTACCCAACCGGTCGTCGCTCGGTGGTAAATGTGTAACTACCCTACCAGCCGTAGCTCGATAATAAATGCGTAACTGCCCAACCGATCGGTATCTCGGTGATAAATGCATATAACATAACTGCCCAACCAGCCGTAGCTCGGTGGTAAATGAAGATGCATAATTGCCTAACCGGCCATAGCCTGGTGGTAAATACGAGCAACATAACTGCCCAACCGGCCGTAGCTCGATGGTAGATAAGAGTGTAATAACCAAGTCCCTATATGTAATGTATATGCATATGTAACATCATGTCTTACTCCTACATAAGTATATAAATCTTGGGGAAACCCTTTAGGATCTTTAGAACTTCCTTCGAAGTGATGTAAGGTCGTTAGACCTCCGATTACATTATGGAGCTAATATATCAATATACCTTTCAATATGAGTCGATAAACCAAGATATACACGAATCAATAAACCTTTTCAATAAAATGAAGGACATAGACATTTCTAGCTTTCATGAGTAGAGTCACTTTGGACGTACATTGTTTACGTTACGTTTACATTCGGGTCATGCCAAAAGAAGGAAGGGATAGCCTTAACATACCTCTTGTCGTCAATACGCACTCAATAACGAACTCGTCTCAATTAGCACTTCAACCTATAACAATGATAATACGCCCATTAACTTAGAGAACAATATTATATGATGTATATTAAATGATAACTTGTTTTTATAAAGTATCGGGCAACATCCCCCTACTTTTATCACTTCCTAAACTCAACATCAAGAACCACAATATCAAAAACAACATACACAAGCTATATTCCAAGAATTCTAGCCACAACAACTCAAGAATACACTCCAAATCAGTCCACACAACAACAACAACTTAAACGATTTCCCGGCCATAATTTCCTGGTTTTCATCTCACAATTTAGCTATGACCTGGATGAATTTAAATATACCTAGGAGAGGGGAATTCTTACCTTATATGACAATAACTACTCCTTCCACCTTACTTCATTTCGAAAAAAACTCCATTTGCTATCATCCAAAGGAAACCGACGTGGATATAACTTTTATGTCGTTATTTGCATTATTGTGGCCCCAACGTAGGACTTGTACTTCTTAAAAATAACTAATACTTCGTTATTAGATATGAAAGACCAAAAAGGTTGCTTCATAGGAACATAATTGCTGGAAAATTATATTTCCTACGTGAGAAGTGATATCCTCAAGTATAATCCTCTTCTTAACTTTTTAGAATGTGGGACCCATTAATAATTACCTTCCAAGCTTGACTCCCAAAATGACACCTATATTAACATCAACCCTTGTTCATCACTTGCTGCCTCTCCACGTGGATAATGTCCACCAGAACACCTATCCATAATTTGACGAGTTAATTTATTAGTCTTTCACTAAAATTCAACATTTTAATCAATTTTCCACATAATAAAATTCTTAATCTCAATTCACTTAAATATTAATCACCTCTAACACATTTCATATATTTATTATCTCAATCATGTGATGTAACATTAGTCCGTAGCCTCTTTTAGCATACACAAAATATTATTTTCAATAACCATCGTCACATTTTTAAGATCTTGAATTACTTCAAAATTTCATTCTTTTATACACTGAGCTCTTAATCTGTATACTTGAACACGGCCTTATTCATGTATATACCACTTAAAGATGTACTATAGATATACTTATAACACGAACTTCTTCTTGTCATTAGACTCAGAATAGATGTTACATAAAAAAATTACCCGTATTTTTTATTTTAGATTAACATATGCAAAAATATTAATCATCGAAAAATGATTAATAAATGTATATATGTTATATCTTTAGATAATAAAAAATATATAGTATAATTCAGTGTAAATGGTATGTGCAAGTTAATAATTTTTAGTTGAAATTTGTAAATTCTAAAAAAAAAAGGATAATTTCAGAGACCTCCCCTCAGGTTTTGCAGCAAAACTTTTGCTTTGTCACACTGACCTCCCTCGTGGTGCAATATTACGCTTACCTCTCTTGTTTTGATTTTATTGTAACAATTATTTTTATCTTTTTATTACTACCATAAAAATAGAATATGACAATTTACCCTTACTAATATAATCAACCAGTAATTAGGTTAAACATACAAATTAAAACAATTATAAGGTTAAGTTATTAATTACTAATGTATCGAAAGGCTACGTGTACCTCTGAAGACATTTGTAATTCATTGTATCAACTGCACATCTCCATCAAATTTCAATAAAGCAAATTAAAAGTGTAGAAGTATTATTACCAAGTACATACACATTGTCTAGTGTAATCATCCTTACTAAATTGTTGATAATGCATTGCAGAAATCTCCATAATTTAACCCGGTATAACACTTTATTAAAAGCTTAAACAAGGCATATATAGGAATCATACATTTGCAGGAAGAATATCTTATTTGATTTCTTTTGCAGAATGATCGCTTATTACTCTAGGACTGAAAATTATTCTTTCAAATAAGACTGAAAAGGAAGAACTTACCACAGAAAACTAGCGAGGCCTAGATATTTACGTTGTTTATTTTCTAAGAAAATTGTTAAATAATATATTCATACAATTAATTTTAAGTAATTATAAGAGGTTAGTACGCACTCTTTTGTCAACAATAGAGTTTAATAAAGCCAGTAGGGGTAGATTTGTGATGTCATTATTTTATGGAGTAATAATAAATAGATAAAAGAATTTTTATAATAAAATTAAAACACTGAAAGTAAGCGTAGTATTATAACCGCAGGAAAGGTACTTGTAATAGAGGGAAACCCAAAAGCGAGTGGGTTCACATGTCAAATGCGGTGAGTGGTCCCCCAAAAGCAAATTCTTTTTCTTTCTTGCTACAAGGTGTCTACATCGCACGTGCGCAGTAGCCGACAGATAAAAGGTACCCTTCATTTCCTTGCTTTCTTCTCTTTATGAGTTCATATGTTAAGGTAGGTCCCACTCCCACGCTTATCTGAGCTCGTGCTTTGTCCCTTACTTAACAGAAGGCATCTTCATTTCCTTTTTCTTTTTCTTTTTATTTTTTCTTCCTCTGTGATCGTAATCTTCATTTTGTTTTAATTTTATTGGACCCTATCAATCACCACAGCTAGTCTATGAAAATCAGGAAAAAGGAATTATTACGTCCTTTCCTTTAGACCAAAAGAGTATTTCATTAATCAATTCTACCTTTGAAGCTCCAACTACGAGTGTTTTGAGTTAATTTTTCCTTTTATTTTATTATTATTATTGAGCTTTTCATCTGGCTAATATGTCATGACATTAATTCTTCATTTCAAAGTTACTGATGTTGTTTGCAACTTATGGACCTACCATATGCATAATGACTTACTGACTTACAAACCTTGCCTACAAATAGTGGCGGAATCAAAAAATTTACTAAGAGGTTCAAAATATATGAAGTAAATACATGAAAAATTCAAAAAGGTTATCTACTATATATATAGAGAGATAAAAATATTTTCGATCTTATATATACAGTGTATTTTTTTACGAAAAGGGGGTTCGGATGAACCTCCATGACCCAACCTAGCTCCGCCCCTGCCTACAAGACTATAAAGTTATGCTAAATGCATTATCATGCAGCTAATTCAAACTAGAATCTAAGCTTTTCTTAAGGGTCCATATTCGCATCGGTGAATTTATGTACTAAATTTGGGGCATAAACTGATGATCTCTCCATAAAATTAGATATTTTATGTATTTTTATATGTTTTTAAAATTAGTATAATATTATTTACTGGCACCTATGCTATAAAAAGGCTAAATGGTGCATTTGGTTGAAGGTTAAGTTATTTACCTCTAATATTAGGGATCAATTCCTACTTAATACATTTTTTTCTTATTTTTTTTCCTAGTGGTGTACTTGGTTGAAGATTAACTTATTTACCTAGAGGATTAGGGATCAATTCCCTCTTAATACATTATTCCTTCTTTTTTTTTTAGTGATGCACCCATATTTTAAAAATCCTAAATTCGCCTCGGCATATTCTTGTACTGCAGAGAATTTAAAGTGCTGCCTTTGTGCTACAACTTTTGGATAGAATTATGAAAAGTGCTAGTATGCGTTTTTTTATTTTGGTTTTTTTCCCTTCATTTAACTTAAATAACTTTTCTTTTTGTTTTCCATCCGATCCGATGTTGGAGTCCGATATATCTGGATTAGCCAAATGAATTCATACGGAGACCAATAACTGATCAAACTGTTGGTGCAAAATTTTAAGGAGTTTAACTCCTAAATTTAATCATGTTGTTGCTGCAATTGAGGAGTCGAAATACTTGTCGACTTTTTCATTTGATGAACTAATGGGTTCTTTACAATCTCATGAGGCAAGAATAAACAGGTCAGCAGGAAGAAAAAGCATATCAATTGAAGGCGGAGGCACCAAATTCAAGAGAACATGATAAGACAACAATAGGAAGAGGACAAGGCAGAGGTGCATTTCATGGAAATAGCCATGGTCGACACCGGGGCAGAGGCTTTCAACAATGGCACACCTATGAGCAAAGAGGCAATTGAAGCAACACACAATGTCATCATTGCATGAAGTTCGGGCATATGCAAGCATATATTGCTGGTACAAGGAGAAACAAGTGAATTATGCCGAGACAACTAATGAAGAAAGTAAGTTATTCATGGCTTATTGTGATACTAATAAAATTGCATATGAAATGTAGTTTGTAACGGCTGCTTCAACCATATGTCAGGCATGAAGTCAATCTTCAAAGAGCTTGACGCGACACAAAAAACTACTGTCAATCTTGGTGATAACAACAACCTTCAAATTGAAGGAAAAGGAACAGTAGGAATCAGAAACAGTCATGGTGAAGTAAAGCTTCTACCTGATGTTCAATTTGTTCCTAGTTTGGCACACAATTTATTAAGTGTTGTACAACTAATGGCTAGCGGATATTCACTTTTGTTTGTGATGGAGCATGTGTTATTAAAGATAAAAAAAAATAGGTCAAATGATGGTTTACATGGCTGAAAACAAAATGTTTCCATTAGAAGTTTCAATGTGGAAACTTTTGCTTTGGTTACTAGTGCAAGAAATGACTCTGAGTTGTGACATTTGAGGTACGACCATCTTAATTTCAAGGGGATAAATTTGTTCGGACAAAAAGGTATGGTCATTGGATTACTAAAAATTAATTCTTTTGATTCATGCGAGGGTTTCATTTATGTGAAGCAAAGTAGAAATTCATTTTCTGTCGGAAAGTCTTGAAGAACTTCTTCTTGCTTTGGTCCAATGAATACTGAATCTTTTAGTGGGAGTCGATATTTTTTACTCATCACAGATGGTTTCAGCTGCATAAGCTGGGTGTATTTTCTGAAATACAAATCAGAAGTTTTTGAGAATTTCAGAAAATACAAAGCTTTGGTGGAGAATCAGAGTGGGTTGTGCATAAAAACTCTTCGAACGGACAGAGGTGAGTTCTTATCTAATGAATTTATCTATTTTTGTGAAGAAAATGGAATTCGCAGGGAACTTACAGCACCTTACTCGCCAGAGCAAAATGGGGTAGCTGAACACAAGAATTTTACCGTTGTGAAGATGGCAAGAAGGTTACTGAAAGGAAAGGGACTTCCAAAATAGTGGGCAGAAGCAGTTGCAACCTCAGTGTATCTGCTAAACCTATCTCCTACAAAGGTCGTGATGAATCAAACGCCATATGAAGCTAGGAAGTGTATAAGACCTCCACTTAAGAATTTTCGGGTGTACTGCTTATGCTTTGGTTAACTCTCAAACTCGTCAAAAACTAGATGAAAAATCACAAAAATATATTTTCATCGGTTATTGTCTTGAATCCAAAGCATATAGGTTATATAATCCTCTTAGTGGCAAAGTGATAATTAGCAGAAATGTTGTATTTGATGAAAAATCAAGCTGGAATAGGAGTGAAAAACAAGAACAATAGGAGATTTCAATACTCATTGAAGACTCTCCAGATGAAAGACAAGAGTCTGCCCCAAATGCACTTAAAGGAGCAATTGCACCAGAGAAATCTGAGGCACTTGAAGAGCCTTCAATTCAGCAAATTCCGCTAAGAAGATCAACAAGAGTAAGAAAATCAAATCCCAGATATTCTAATGCATTTTGTCAATTTCCTTTATTGTTTCATATCCTATATCTTATGAAGAAGCAATCGGAAATGAAGAGTGGAAGAATGCGATGAAGGAAGAACTGATGGCAATTCACAGAAATGAAACTTTGTCAAATGAAAAGAATATTTTTGGCCTAAAGTGGATATTCAAAACAAAGTATCATGTAGATGGAAGTGGACAACAGCACAAGGCAAGACTTGTCGCAACGGGATACTCGCAGCACCATGATATCAATTTTGAAGAAACTTTTTCTCCTATTACTCAATTTGAAACAGTAAGAACAATTTTAGCATTAGCTGCTCAATTGAACTGGTCACTTTATCAACTTGATGTTAAGTCAGCACTCTTGAATGGTGAGGTGGAAGAGGAGGTTTGTGTTGCTCAACCTGAAGGTTTTGAAATCAATGGCCAAGAGGAAAAGGTGTTCAAGTTGAAGAAGGCACTTTATGGTTGAAACAAGCGCCACACGCCTGGTATAGCAAAATTAATTCCTATTTTTTGCAAATTTGAAAGGAGAGAAAGTGAGCCTACTCTCTACTTGAGGAAGTGAGGTAACAATGATATTGTAGTTGTATGTCTCTATGTTGATGATATAATTTATATAGGATCATCCCACTCTATTGTAGCTGAATTTAAATCTAGTATGATGAGTAGATTTGAGATGAAAAATTTGGGTTTGTTGCATTACTTTCTTGGACTTGAGGTGAAACAAGGAGAAAATGGAGTATTTGTTTCTCAAAAGAAATATGCTTCAGACCTTCTTAAAAGATTTGGCCTCGTTAATTGCAAATTTGCTGCAACACCCATGAATCTGAATGAAAAATTGCAGCAGGACGATGGTGTTGAACGAGCCAATGCAAGAAGATTTAGAATTCTAGTTGGAGGATTGATTTATTTGTCTCATATTCGTCCAGATATTTCATACTCTTTTAGTGTCGTTTCAAGGTTTATGAGCAATCCATCGACGCATCAAGTTGGAGCTGCAAAAAGAATTTTACACTATGTTGCTGGAACACTTGAATATGATATTTGGTATTCACATGTTTCAGATTTTAGATTATTAGGCTTTACTGACAGTGATCGGGCAGACTCGATGAGTGATAGGAAGAGTATTTTAGGCAACGTTTTTAGTCTTGGATCAGGTGCAATAACATAGAGTTCGGAGAAACAAGTAACAACGACATTGCCGTCTTCAGAGGCAGAGTATGTCGCAGCAACTTCTGCAGCTTGTCAATGCATTTGGCTTAGGAGAATTTTGGCTGATCTCTACCAGACGCAAGAGAAAGCAACTGATATTTTTTGTGACAATAAATCCTCAATTGCAATGACTAAGAATCCTGCGTTTCATGGAAGAACAAAGCATATTAATAGTTGCTTCCATTTTATTCGTGAGCTGGTGGAGAAAGAAGATATCATATTGAAGTTTTGCAACACCAATGAACAAGTAGCAGATATATTAACAAAAGCACTGCCATATCAGAATCACGTCTACTTCAGATCATTGCTTGGTGTTAGCGATTTTGAATCAAGGGGGAATGTTGAATAAGTGATTCAAAAAGAAAGAGAGAAAAAAGTTACTGCAGCTTTTTTAGTATTTTTTTAATTGCTTTTTGACTTAGTCTAAGTTAGTTATTATTTGGTCCTTCAAATTTTGATTTCAGTTGTAATGCACGACAGATTTAGTGCCAATATTTTCTCCATATCTAGTGCATTTTAGCTGAGATATAATGCCTATTTAAAGGCTTCTCTGGTGATGAATAAAAGTATCCATTGTAATATCACAACTTAAGCTTTTCTCTCCTCACTAACTGCTTGATTTATTTCTTCTTACAACTAGCTTACTGTTTCACTTTCTTGTGCAGTAGCTAAGATCTATTTCTGAGTGTGTGAGAGCTCTTTGCTCCAAAACTTTTCCTCCTAATTTAATTGAGTTTTTAAATGCCTATTAACCCTTCTTATCATCTTTTATCTCCCTATTTTTTTTAAAAAAACTTTTATGATCATAATATTTTTCCTCTTTTAGAAAACTCTATATCATGGACGTATCTACATAATTATAAAATATTATCTTTGAAGTGAAAAATTAAAAATAATAATCAAGCATTTAAGTTAATGATAATTTTCTTGTATGATTAATCCAATTAATAGAAATCAAAACTCAATAGAATAAGTGAGAGTAGTGTGAATTTTTTAAACAATAATTCAACGCAAGTAATAAAAAAATATAATTATTATAAATAAATTAAATTTTGTAACAACTGCTTAAAATTTTCTATTTATACTTTAAATGAAATTTAGATTATAGATATTTCATTAATGGCAATTGTAGTGGACAAATATAGCATGTGCTGGCACGTGCCCTTTTGACCGTCTCTAACTTCTCATACAGTCTATCCCTGAACAACTATCTCATAGAACAAACAATCCATTATGAGTGTCACGTACGATCGAACTCCACGATCTGCATGATCGTTTTAGATTTTCATGCAATCAGGACGTGAGCATGAAAGACCTAATACAATGTGGGCCAGATTTTCATGCAATCAAGATGTGAGCATGAAAGACCTAATACAATGTGGGCCATGACCCCCGTGCGGCCAAGCCATGACAACTAACCTCCATGACTAAGAGCCTGTTTGGATGGGCTTATTTTAAGCAGCTTATAAGCTGCAAACAGCTTATAAGCTACTTTAAATAAGCTAAGTCAAACTGACCCAATTATTTTTGGGCAATTCGCAAAATTGCCCTTCTTTTGGGGTGGTCTTTAAATTTTGCCCCTCATATTTGAAATCTTTAAATTTTGTCCTTCAACTAAAATTCATGGGTTTCAGGTTCGAACCCCCACACAATCAAAATTTTAATTTTTTTTTGCAAGAGAGAGTTTAAATTTCGCTATGCCCCCACCGGCATACACTTGTGAAGGAATTACCAAAGTTATGCCGGAGCCGGCAGACTTGGCATAAGTATGCCGGGTTCGGCATAACTTTGGTAATTCCTTCACAAGTTTATGTCGGGTCCGGCATAAAAGTTTGCCCATTAAAAGTATGCCCCCACCGGCATAAACTTGTTAAGGAATTACCAAAGTTATGCCGAACCCGGCATACTTATGCCAAGTCTGCCCATAAGGCATGAGTATGCCGGGTCCGGCATAAATTTGGTAATTCCTTAACAAGAGTATGTCGGGTCCGGCATACACCCGACCCAAACCTTGCCTTGCAATTTTTTTTTAATTTATGCTTGAGCGGGGGTTCGAACTCAGAACCTCATGATTTCTGCGTGAACGCTCAGAGTTGCAATGCAAAGGGCAAAAATTAAAGACCAGCAATATGAGGGGCATAATTTAAAGACCACAAATATGAGGGGCAAAATTTAAAGACTACTCCAAAAGAAGGGTAATCCGCGCAAAAAAAAGGAATATTTTTTTGAGCTTATTTTAAGCACAAAATGACTTTAAGGTGGCCAGTCAAATACTTAAAAAAGCTGAAAACGACTTATAAGCAACTTATAAGCCAATCCAAACGAGTTCTAAGTCGTAGGGCGACAAGGTTGAGAGTGCCGCGAACTCCTTAATCGCTTCCTCTGTGTTTGAATCGCTTATTCACTTAACAATAGCTACATAACACCACTTCTCCTTAAGGAAAACTTCATCAAATCTTGAACTTCACGTAATAAAATGCCTATGAAAGAGGAAGTTCCCCATACTAACGAGAGGATCTAAGATCGAATATCTCTCATACGATCTACACACTTGGAAACTACAAGATATATTGATTTCATCTTAGATACTTTCTGTCATTATATTTAACTTAAGCTTCTTAGAATCTTATGATTATTCTAAAACAAATATTGTATGATTGTAACTATGGAGCTCTAATAAAATCATACTCTCTCTCTCTAATTTTACTTCTCTTTATTATTTGTAATTTCAATTGCTTTATTTTGCTTTATATTATGTATTCTCACTAGTGCTCTAACCAATTACTATCGACGATAGATAGTTTTCCCTTTATAACCACCAACTCAAAAGTTTGTTCGCATAATAGAACATAATTAAGAATGAAACTAAAATTATATTTTAATGCACATAAGAATAAGTTAATAATCATAAATGTTGCGAAAGATTTTGAAAAAAAATATAAATAATATATAAAAATTATTACAGAGATGGGGATTGAAAATGATATATAGGATGAGAATAATGTCATTGTTCAAAGTTGGAGAAAATGATTTCCATTTGAAATAAATTATAGTCAAAGTCCCACGGGTTAATAAGAGTGACAGAAATGAATCATATTTTAGTTAGTGGAGTATTAATTAATAATGAGACATTAATGAAAGAATCCTATTCAAAATTTTAACTAGTAGTTGAGAACTAATCAAATAAGTTATTTAGGAAATATAAATAATAATTTAAACAAATACTGTTATAATTAAAATTACTAAATATCTCTAAGCGTACGTAATACTTTCAAAGACAAATAATTTGAATTGAAAAAATACTTTCCATATGTGTTAAAAACTCTTTATTTTTGAAATGTATCTGCTTACACATGCACTTGTTTCCGCAACAACAACAACATATCGAGTGTTTCACAAGTGAGATCTGCGGAGGATGGCGCAGTCTTATCTTTACCCTGTGAAGGTAAAAAAACTGTTTTCAATGGACTGACATACGTCTATTTCGTGCGAAAAAAAAAAGAAAAAGAATACACCTATTTTATTAAAATGAAAGGTAAGTGGTCATGCTATTGGTCAAATGTACATGAAAAATAGATATATAGAAGAAAGAAGAGGAGATAGTGTAGGCCAGTAGCAAATTCTTGTGCAATTCGAATAAAGAAAAGCTCTTCAACAAATAACCCCCTTTCTTCTGACCCCATTTCCACTCGCTAATGACGGCCGGCGGTGGTGGATCATCAGGAAGGTTGCCGACGTGGAAAGAGAGGGAAAACAATAAGAGAAGAGAGAGGAGAAGAAGAGCTATTGCTGCAAAAATATTTACTGGCTTAAGAGCTCAAGGTAACTTCAAACTTCCCAAACACTGTGATAACAATGAGGTCTTGAAAGCTCTTTGTCTTGAAGCTGGTTGGGTTGTTGAAGATGATGGCACCACTTATCGCAAGGTTAGTTAAAATTAACTCTTTTTTTTTTTCTTTTTTCAATTTACTTCTGTGATTTATAATTGTAGATCTATTTACTAGCAAGAAAAAGATAGATCTTGAGATTAACAATAACAACAATATACCAAGTGAAATCCCACTAAGTGTGGTGTGGAGACTGTAGAGTGCAGACCTTACCTCTACCAGCAATTCAAAGGGGTATAAAAAGGCCATGGCAAAATATTATAAAAAGATAGATCTTGAGATTAACCCCAGTAAAAAAATGAGTCTTGGTGGTCAAAAGTTTTAGCAATTGGATCTTTTGTGTGTGTGTGTGTGTGTGTGTATATATATTTTGTACTGTTTGGTTTATAAGCTTTTAAAAATTCTATCTTTGTATGTTTGTTTGGTGAAATTTGTTTGTTCGAGTTCTTGGTTCCAGTTTTTGCTTGGCAACTGGATGTGTATAAAGGATTTATATAGCAGATCCCAGATAGTTTGAGATCTGAAATATTCTCGCTGTTTAAGAGTGTATAAAGTGTTTATGAAGTTGGTAGGGTTTGAAAAGATGGGTAACCTGTATATTGTCTCCTTTTCTCATTTGTTTTCTTATGTTTACGAATTACTGCAATTTCTGGTCAGAGCTGAATTCTCAAAGCAGAATGGATATAGAGTATTCATTTGACCAACCCCTATTTGCTTTGAGGTTGTGGTGTTGTACAGATTTGTTATCAAGTACCCTGAAGAAAAAGGAACCTTTGCCCTCACCAGTCATTTGGTTTAAGAAGCTAACGAACTGCTCTAACTTGTGTCAATTTGCTCACCAAGTTTGCTACTTATATTGGTAGAGCTTACTGTTCTGTTCTTCAAGTTGTTATGAATGAGTGTGGATATGTTTGGAAATACTGTTTAACCATTTACTCTGAGTATGATGCTAATTTCTTTTTCTGATTAATTTTGTTAATTTCAGGGACACAGGCCTCCACCAACGGAAAATGGTTGTGCCTCTATGAATTTCAGTGCATGCTCATCGATTCAGCCTAGCCCAATGTCATCCTCTTTCCCCAGTCCTGTACCCTCTTACCATGCCAGCCCAACATCATCCTCATTCCCTAGTCCCTCACGTTGTGACAACGGGCATCCCACATCATACATCCTCCCCTTTATCCGTAACTTAGCTTCCGTTCCCTCTACTTTGCCACCTCTTCGTATATCTAACAGTGCCCCTGTTACCCCACCTCTTTCTTCTCCTACTCGAGGATCAAAGCCTAAACCTATCTGGGAATCTCTCTCCAGGGTTCCGTTGCATACCTTTCAGCAGCACCCACATTTTGCTGCTTCTGCACCATCAAGTCCCACCCGCCGCCAATACTCTAAGCCTGCTACAATTCCAGAATGCGATGAGTTTGATGCTGCCTCAGTTGAATCTGCACGCTGGGTCAGCTTCCAGACGGTGGCAGCTCCAACTTCGCCTACTTTTAACCTTGTAAAACCTCTTCCTCCTCAGCAGAACATTCTCTTAGATGCCTTAAGTGGCCATGGTATGTTTGGTTGGGCCGAAGCAGCTCAAAAGGGACATGTGGGCTCTGAGTTTGATTTTGAGAGCTGCAAAGTGAAGGCATGGGAAGGTGAGAGAATACATGAAGTTGCTGTGGATGATCTAGAACTCACTCTTGGTAGTGCAAAGGCACGTGCTTAAAGTTCTTAATGAGATGATTCCGATAAGGAAATAGGAGGAGCTTATTTCCATATCTGCAACGTTGCAGTTTGCACGCGGCTCATCACATTTATTGTGCACTATAAACCATAGCGTGCCAACTACGTGGATCTCATTTGTAAATTCTCTTACTATACCTGAGAACTTAAATTGGAGCATGTGATTTCTTGTTGTCTCTATTGTATAGTTCTCTAAACAAGCGATCACTATATGAAGCTAAGATGTTCATTGAATTGATAATGAGAGTGGCTCACGATCTAGATGTGTCTGGAGAATTGTGAAGTCATAACTGATGATAGAAGGAAGCAAAAGCAGTTACCATGGTTCCGTGTCTATTTAAGAGCTTCTCTTACGGTATGTATTTAAGTAATGAACTATTAGGTCCTGTGTATTTGTATTCGGCTGGGGTTGCAAGACCCTCATATGACATTGTATCAGAGAGAGCTGAGATATTATTGTCCTGTAGAAAAGTGCGACGAATCATGGAGAGCAGCTTAACTTACTGCTACATTACTAGTTAGTTAAGCATGAAGGTTACATTGAGTTAGAGCTTAGCTTTTTTGCTTCTCTAATAGATTGTGTTGTCAGTGAAATCAGTTTAATGTTGGATTTTCTTCTCATTGACAATGTCTTGGAGTCGAGTGTGAATTCTCTTGGACTTAGGTGGAAGCTTGTGTAGTGTTAATTTAGACGATGGAGGGAAGGGCATTTTAGGGGGTTTTCTGTGTATGGATTTGCATTTGCTTCTTAGTCTTGAAAATTCTACCTACTTCATGCGCTGTCTATATTTGTTTTTTATGGGGTCAAAGGAGCATCTTAGAACCAACATGGGAAATGGCCCTCCCCACGTGCATTTTGCTTTGTGGGGAATGCGACCATTGTCACGCTTTGTATCATATGGTACAATTCAATCATTTTAATGACCCGCTAAAACAACTCATAGTCTATCTTGTTGGTCCATAATGGAAGATCTCTTGGTACAGAGCAATTTATATCTCGTGGTCGGCTTCTTCATACTAAATTTTGAATAGTCGAACCAATGAGTTTATCTCTTGGTTGGCTTAGTCATACTAAATTTAGATCAGTCTGACTAGTGAGTTCCGAATATCAAATGCTTAAAAGAAAAAAATTGACGTCTTGTGAATATCACCAAGTTTTTATTGGAAATCTCTTAATATCGACAAAGTGCTCTTGTGCAGTTGGGCGTATATTTTCAAAATCAATATTATCATCCTTTGTGGGTTTTGCGATCTGGATTTCATCACTTATCTTGATCCCTCTCTAGTCTATTTGTTGTCATTATCGTATTTTAGCAACTTATATTTTCTTATAATTTCGTTTCTCTTTCATGCTTCTTAAAGTAATACTAATTCTCATATCAGGGGATATTACAGATAATTACCCAAGTCAAACTTTTAGCGAATAGCATATAATCTTAAAGAAAAGCTAATTTCGAAGTTTACTGATTACATATGCGGATATGCCCGGCAATGGTTAATTAACGTAGTAAACAGGGTAAGAGAAGAACGAAAAAACTTAAATTAAAAGAGCAATTGCTATAACTTACTAATATGCTGCTTTTCTAGCAATTTTTTTCACCATTATGTTATTTGAAGAATTCTTCACGTGCATGTCCCAAAAGTTTTAATTGCTAAAATAATCGTGCCTAGTCGGTTGAGAAACAATATAAAGCAAGATGAAATGTTTGTGAATGAGCTATTATCTGACAAGGTTTCAGCTTATGTTTGACTAATGCAGGCAAAGTATTATCGACCTGTTTATAAATTATCATATGTTTAGTTAATAATTCTACGATAAAGAGCCAAATATACCCCCGTATCATTGAAAATGAGCCAAATATATCTCTCATTATACTTTTGGTTCAAATGTACCCTAACCGTTATACTATTGGCTAAAATATATCGTTTCTCTGTCCTTGGGCATAACATCCTATGCAGCAGTGACATTGCCACCTCATCACCCCTAACTCATTTTACTTCCCCCTCTTTCACCACTAAAATTTCCATCCCTCCACTATCATTTCTACCGTTACCGCCATATAGTTATAACCCAATTTTCCAATTCTATGAGTACTGTTTTTTTTTTTTTTTTCAATTTCACAAACATCTGGTGTGTGGTTTGAGAAAATGGCGAAATCAAACAGTACTGAATGTGGGTTTTCTTCCGATCTAATGGGTAACCAAAATACCCCACAATTATCCCCAATTGAATCCAACTAGGGGTTTTAAGTTCAAATCCTATGAGTAGAGTTTTTTTTTTTTTTTTTTCCCGAAAAGAGCAAGTACACAAACAGTTGGTGTGCTTTTTTTGAGAAAATGGGGGGATCGGACAGTGTTGGGAAAGGGGTTTTTTCTAGAGCTGTAACTATAGGCGATAATGGTAGCAATGGTGGTGGTCGGGGCAGAAAATTTTAGTGGTGGAAAAGGAGAGAAGTAAAATGGGTTAGTGTGATGAGGTAGCAATGCCATATGACATCCACCTCATCAAAAGTCACTGCAACGTAGGATGTTAGGGTCAAGGTGGGCAACTTTATCGGAGAAAAGGTATATTTGAACCAATGG
Source organism: Lycium barbarum (assembly GCF_019175385.1). Taxonomy (NCBI): domain Eukaryota; kingdom Viridiplantae; phylum Streptophyta; class Magnoliopsida; order Solanales; family Solanaceae; genus Lycium; species Lycium barbarum. The sequence goes on from NW_026843483.1 coordinate 90,327, forward strand.
TATAGCGGTAGGGTATATTTGAATCAAAAATATAGCGAGGGTATATTTGGTCCTTTTTCAATAATACTGGGATTCCATTATATATGTGTTGGTAAGTGTCAGATTAAGGTTTGGAGAAGATCCAATTGACTAAAATCCCTAAATTAAACAACGAATTAATTAATCTAAGTTTTTTATATTGAAGAATTACATAAAACAAGTTTATAAGTTAATATGGATATGATATGAAAAAGGATGAGTGAAATAAAGAACAACAAAACCTAAGATGTCTAATTAAAACATAAAATATGCCAAGAGCATCTATTTGGTTACAAGAAAGAAAGGCTTTGGTGAAGATATTAAAACTGTATACTTAGTAAAATTAATGTCAAGAGTATTAATTATTGTGATTCTTTTTAAGACACAACACACGAATTGGTATTATAAAGGTTTGAAGAAAACTGAAAGAAGGAAATTAATACAAGAGAATAAGATTTATATTAAACTTGCTGCAAGCATTGCAAGAGGAATTAGGCTACTTCATCTCGGTCTTGATGGCGCTAACCAATTGATCATAAGCTTCTCCCCATGCATTCTTCATATCAACACTCCACATTTCTGGAATTGCTTCTTTGATTGTTTCCAACAAGGCATACTTGGTTACCTCAAAGTGTTCATCAACCACACCATACTTCAAGTGTGTAGCACCCATTTTTTTGAGAGTTGAATCCCTCAACACAACCTTTCCTGCTTTTCTAAGTTGAACTGCAGCTTCACAAGTCATGACGAGGACAGATTTAGCATGGATCTTGAGTTTAGGATTCTGTTCCAAAGGCACATTTGAATCTTTGAGGAATGAGAACAGCTTTTTAGCCGATGGTGCAATCTCAAATATCTTGAGAAAGAATTTGAGACCCCATTCACCAGCATTCTTCTTCATTGAGTCCCATGACTTGACTACCAAAGCTTCTTGTTCTTCTGTAAAGCTATTCATGACGTACGATTAAACTTTAGAATAAAAAGTATATATGGTGGTATCTAGGAAGACACAGTGTGTATATATACTAAGTAGGGGCATGAAGGATAAGAATGAGTTTGGATTGAAGTGTTTAGCCTTTCATGGTGATGAAGAGCCTTTTCTTGTGGCACAAATAAGAAAGTTCGAACAAGTTGAAAAACATTGAAAGCCACTGGCGGCTGAACGTGGTTTTTTGATGAAAACCAGGTGCTTGTGCTTGCGAGGTTCGAAGTGTATGAATTTGTTTTTGTTTCTTATCTTGAAAGTTCTACCTACTTCATGCGCTGCCTAATGTCTATATTTGTTTTTTTGGCTAAAGTCATCGATGAAACTTGCCCTGATTTTTCATTTAGACCCCTCAACTGAAACGTTGACCATTTGGATCCTCGAACACAAGCTAAATTGTGCCATTTAGCCTTGTTTTTTTGAGGGGTCAAGCATGCATCTTAGAACCAACATGGGAAAGGGCCCTCCCCACGTGCATAAAATTACATGATAATTGCCGAGTCAAACTTTAGCGTGTATTTTCTGATTTTCTGAACATTTTAAATACCAGAATCATGGTGACTTAGGTAAGTTGTTTCCTATTAGGATTGATTTTCCTAACAAAGAACGGAACAAGGTCAAAAGTGTATTCAGTAATAGTAGGGGCATCCAAATGAGACTGAAAAATCGATCCGAACCAGTAAACCGATTTAATTAACCAAAACCGGTTTGGTTTGACTTGATTTGTTTTTAAATTTTAAAAAAATTATAACATTTGATTTGGTTTGGCGGTAAACCAAACAAACCCGAATCAAAACCGAACCAAACTTATATACACACACACATCTTCATCAAAATTAGGGCTCATTTAAGCCCAATACAAATTTAAATAATTAGAAAGAACAGTGTAGCCTATTTAAGTTTAAGGCAAAATGAAAAAAAAAAAAAATGCAAATAGAATTTTCTCCTTATTCAGTTTTACAGTTCCCTTATTTACATGACATCTTAATTACTACTAATAAGATAGCATTTTATCCATAGCCAATTAAAGGGAAGAAAATGACAATTGGAATTTAAAAAGATTTGGTAGATGACTTTATTTTTATGTTTATCATTTTCCGTTTTAACTTCTGCGCTTTCTTCTCAATGCTTCACAAACACAATAAGTCTAGATAACAAAAATTTCATAAGGGCTGCGTAATATCAAAAGACTATTTGTAATTGCTATTCCCATAGCCATAAGCCTATACCTAAATATATAAAGTTAATTAATTAATTATGAGGACTCTTAGATTTGAATGGATCACGGTCAAATCCGAATTTAGTTACCATTTGATTCAAAGGTGTCACGCTCCGAACCATGGCCTAGGCGTAACACGACACTCGGTGCCTAACTGCATGTGACCGAGCGAACCCATAGGCTGGCTGAATCAACATGTGATATCAAAACATGCAATAATAAGACTAACATATGCTGATCTATTAAAAGTCTGACTGAAAACATATTAAATGCAGAATCACTGATTAAGTCTGAAACATCTGAATAAATAGCCAACAAGGCTAAAACATAAAAGTTTGCTAATATCTGACTGACTAGACTATATCTATGAAGCCTCTAAAGACACTACAACATAACACATATATAGCTACAAAATACATTGTAGCTAAATATGAAAATTTCTGTGGCTAAACACTTTAGCCACAATTTTTTTTCTATAGCCTTCGTAGCAAAAGAGAGTGTGGCTAAAAATTAGCGATAAACTTTACATGGTCCATGGCTAACAACTAATACTTATTGCTACGAAATTTTGTGTCTTGTAGCTAAGATGGTAAAACATTCTTGCCACGGAAAATATACCTATAGCAAATGATTTTATTCTTTTGCCACGCCAAACCAACTCTATGGCTAACTTCATGCTTTAGCCACAAAGTGAAACATTGTGGCGAAAGAAGTGACCTATTTTGCCACAAAATTTTAAATATATAGCTATTCTACAAATTAACCTCTTAGTATTAAAGATTATGTTTATCTTCCAATTTAAAGTTTCGTAGCTAGAAATCCCGCATAAGATCTGAGGTTGATTTTTTAAATTAAATTTATTGATAAAAAATAATTTATTGGTAGCAGAAATCTTTCCATTTCAAATTTATTGTTATTTTTCCCTAGTTAACTATTTTAAATATTCCATATTCATACATATATTATGAATATTTGTTTTTCCCTAATTGACTATTTTCAGATATTCCATATTCATATCTATTATTATGAATATTACCAACAAAAATTTAGGTATGACTATTTCATACAAATAATACACAATTATATAACTAAACTTCATGACATTCACAATACATTTTCCAAATTACACAAATGAAGTTTGGAGAATAAAAACTAGATAGGCTTGATAGTAACAAACATCACATTTAAATTCTTGTCAAATTAAAATATAATATTTACAAACTATGTACAATATGTTTTACATTTCAATTTTAATTTGTAAAATTCTAAAGTATCTCATATCCAAAAATAAATTAAGTATTTGTCTGAAATTTGTGATGCTCCCACCCGCCGGATGATCTTCTTGCATTCAATGAAAGGTTGAAGTAGGTTTACCCTTCATCAGTAGGCTGAAAGCCCGAAACAATCAAATAAAAAATAACACATTACTTCTTGAAAATATATTAATTAATAATCATATATTTGTAACTAATGTTGTAAAAAATAATTGATATATATATATATATATATTCAAGTTAATAATATTTTAATTTTAATGAATTATAAAACTTAAAAGAATACTTTTTTTTGTGAGAACATCATGAATTGGATGTTTGAGAAAAAAATAATATTTATCAATATAATGCCATAACATTATTCAAATGTTTGACACAAAAATCCATCAAATGTAAGTGGAAAAAAAATATGCGATGTGAAAGCAGATAGCTTAAAATTGAAAATATAACCTAAATTCAAAATCCAAACGAAAAAGTTTAACGTAATACTCTTATGTCAAATTCCACCATTACATAAGTAAGTTCCAATATAACTTAAGTAAATAATTCAAAAGAAAGGAAAAATATAAGTCTATAACCTCATTAACAACGAAATTCTACTTTAATAACGTCACTCGTTATATGTCAAGTTTGTTAATGACTCATTCTTTCCAATATTAAGAGGTGTAGTTTCAAAAATTAGAATAATAACACAGTCATGCTAAATGAATAAAATTAAAAAAAAATACGAGCAATTACATGGAACCATAAGAAGTAAAGGTTGGGTACGAGAAGAAAGGAAATGAAAAATAAATAATATAAAAATAAATATACATTTTAAAAAATAAAATAATTAAAAAGTAAAAATAAAAAAATTACAAAAATAGAAATAAAAAAAGAAATTAAAAATCAAAAGAAATTAAAATAATAAAAAAAATTAAAATAAACAAAAAAGAAACAAACTAAAAAGTAACCCTATAATTATAGGTATAGATGTCAAAATAGGCTGGCCCAACCCAATCCAACCCAACCTTAAAGGGCCAAAGAATTAAATGGGCTAGGACGGGCTGACCATTTTAATTGAAGGGCCTACAAAATAACAGCCCAACCTAGCCCTGGGCGGGCCGCGGGCTAGGATGGGCCAGCCTTTTAATTTTTTTTGTCTTCCGAAATAACATTTTCTAAGTGATTTTTGGTACAATTTATGAAACTTTTGCAATGTGAAATAGAAGAAACTTTTGCAATATGAAATAGAATCTTCTACCACCCATTCTTGCGCAAATCCATATCATAGAAGAAAAAATTCAACAGAACAAATATAAATTATTATTTTTAATCACTAATTTAGATCACGTTCAAAATAAATTAAACATATATAAATTCTAAGACTAAAAAGTATTACTCCAATTTCTAATTACTACTTAGTAGTAAGTACATTGTTTTTTCTCATTACTTTTTATTTAATTTACTTATATTTTTTAAAAAAAATTAATTAATTTATTATTCTTTTCTGGCCTTAAGGGCTAGCCTTAACCCAAACCTTGAGGCCGGCGGGTCAAAAGAGATTGGACTTTTGAGGCCGGCAGGCCAAAAAAGCCTCATGTGCCAAGCCCATGTTCTACTTTAATAATGTCACTCGTTATATGCCAAGTTTATTAATGACTCATTCATTCCAATATTGAGAGGTGTAGTTTCAAAAAATTATAATAATAACATAGTTATGCTAAATGAATAATAAAAAAAAAAGAGCAATTACATGGAACCACAAGAAGTAAAGGTTGGGAATGAGAAAAAAGGAAATGAAAAATAAATAATATAAAAAGAAATATACATTTTAAAAAATAAAATAATTAAAAAGTAAAATTAAAAAAGAAATTAAAATAAACAAAAAAGAAACAAACTAAAAAAGTAACCCTGTAATTACAGGGTATAGTTACCCTTAATTCTCAACTCCCCCTTGAGAATTGGAGAGTGTAATTACACCCTCTAAATTACACCAAATTCTCACCTAACTGTGTAATCACTTGATCAAACAAACAGACCAAACTGTGTAATTACATCCAATTCTAGTTACCTAGATGACTTTCCAAACAGGCCCTAAATTCTTCGGTATATAAACACTTGTCAAAATAAGCATTTAAATATATGAAGAGTATCGAAAAAAGTAATTTTATGTTTCTGCCTTTGGAAGAAGCGGAAATTTGTAGTTTCTTTATAACAACAGAAAAATTACTCTTACTGCTACTCAAAATTACTTTTATATTTTTACTAAACACCTTAAATCTCCAAAAAAAAAAAACAGTGTCACGCAAAAAATAAATAAATAATTATCTCTCTAAATGCATAAAATAATTATTAAATATTTGTTCTTAAATAAGTGAAATTACTTTATGCACTTCCTTAAGATAATTAAGGTGGAGCTATACATAAATATCTGTAAGAACTACTAAATTCTTCAATAGTAAATACTTGTCTAAATAAGCACTTAATATATATGCAGTTACTCTAAATACCTATTTAAGAATTATGAAGGAATAGAGACATAAATAAATATCGCTAATACCATTAAGACAAATTTGAATTTTACATACATAATCATATAATTAACATTGAAAAATAAATTGTTGCAACAAAATAAAAATTGACTATGCAAAAATTGATAAATCCAAGAAATCAGTTGATATAAGGTTTGAGGCTACAAGTATATTACTATTATTAAAGATTATTTTTTGCATTTTAATCTTTGTTATTTGAAAGTAACTTAATTTTTAATTTTATGCAATTACTATTATTTTTTTTCCTATCTTTTAGGAAAATAGTCTAACTTTTATATTTAAAATGATTTTTTTCATTAAAAATTCTTTAATTCCTTTAGACCAAATATTATCATAATTTTTGTAATCGAAGCAAAAGCCAAAAACATTCGTCTAACTATGAAATTTTATTATGTATAACTAATTTATTGTGGTTAAAATAATAATATTGTAATGATAAGTAATTAACTTCGGAAATTTATTGCCGCTTTGAATTCATGGCAATTTTTTCTTGACAAATAACTGTAACTATTAAGAAAATCATTTTCACGGTCTTTTATAACTTGATTCAAGAATATTCATTTAGCTACGAGATTAATTTAAGGTGGCCAAAATGTTACAATTGCTACAAAAGCTCAACCATGTAGCAAAAACTAATAATTAGCAATGAAATTTTAGCATAACCATAAAATTCGTGTCTTTATCATTTTCTCATGACAAATAATTGTAGCTATTAAATTAAATATTGCCACGATCCTTTAAAGCTTGAAATAAAAATATTTATTTAGCTATATCATTTGTATATTGTAGCTAACAGGTACTGTTGCTACAGTAACTTTAAAAGAGTGGCAAAAAATTATGATTAGCTACAAAATTTAATCGTAGCAATAACTTTTTAGCTATATCATTTATTTGTTGTGGCTAAAAGGTTACTGCTGCTACAGTACTTTAAAAGTGTGGCAAAAAATTATGATTAGGTATAAAATGTAATTGTTATTGTGGCTAAAAGGTTACTACTGCTACAGTAACTTTAAAAGTGTGGCAAAAAATTATGATTAGCTATAAAATATAATTGTAACAATAACTTTGTAGCTATTTAAGTACCTATTGCTACGATAATTAATAACTATAGCAAAAATATAGAATTAGCTTTGCCATTAAATTTTCATGGCTAAGAAATTTTGAGAATTTGTAAATAGCTGCGGAATTTTAATTATTGTAGCTATTGACAGGTATTAGCCACGATATCTTAATTTTTAGCTGAGATTTCGTAGCTATATATGTGTTGTGTTGTAGTGAGATAACTGCCTAAATGTTAGGAAGACCGAAGCAGGATAATGCCCCAGAGGAACTAGGGCTCACCAATAGCTGATACGAGCAAGTCCTAGCTAGCTGGATCGTCAACCTATATATCGTTGCTTGCATCGCGAGATGCAGGCCCCCAAGCAATAAAAGGGATATCAACACATTTGAATTGTACTAGTACAAAGTAACTGAAAGAAAGAAATATAAGTACTGAAACCGAACTAAACAGAAAAGCAAGAATCTGAGGTACTCCCTGTTCTGAATGAAGAGTTACTTGTATAACTGTAAATATAAACTGTGGCCTAGGGCCCAAATAATGTGAACAAAAACTGTGGCCTCAGGCCTAAGCAATAAGTATGCATAAATTGTGGCCTAGGGCCCAAAAATACATATACATGTGTTCAACATTAAACGATTTATAAGACTGAGATTGGCTATAGCTGATAGCATGATAACTGTTTATGATTATGGAACTTAAATAAATAACTGATTATATACTGACTGAGACTCATTTGATGTCAATACACAAGTCTATAATGATTACATACTGAGTTCATGATATTCAAAGTGATCACCATGAACGAATTATGAAATTATAACCCGAGACAATAGTAGTTCTACAAATATTCAAGAAACTAGGGCTAAACTGTATTTTGAGTCAAATTGTTGATAAGCATGTAGAATGAGGCATATGGAGAATCAGAAATGTTTTCTAATGTAGATAGTCAGTCTCACATATCTTAGCTGCTTCACAATCCACAATAAAAGTCTGAACTTTGAGAAGAACCCCTAAAGCTTATGTCTCAAACCTTGAATATGATTTTTCTTGAAAACCATAGGTCAAGAACTGTTTACCCTAAAACTGGATAAGAATTGAATTTGTAAGTGAAGCCAAGGATACGCGGTTTAATTTAATACAATGTCAGATTCTATAACAAATAATAAAATAAAGCAAGGTGACAGATCTAGCTATGATGAACGTCGATTGACCTCGAATATCGGGGGTCTGGGTTCCTGCTCGGGGGCCAAATGACGAAACTTGAACAGTGAAAATAAGGATTAAGAAGATGAACAGTTAATGGTGATTTTATTACTTGCTTGATATATGAATATGCTTCTCTATGGTTAAAAAACGTATCCTCGGTGGGCGCTAAACTGTTTACCCTAAAATTGGATAACAATTGAATTTGTAAGTGAAGCCAAGGATACGCGGTTTAATTTAATACAATATCAGATTCTATAACAAATAATAAAATAAAGCAAGGTGACAGATCTAGCTATGATGAACGCAAGGTGACAAATCTAGCTATGATGAACGCCGATTGACCTCGGGCTGTGGCCTTCTCTTCTATTTGACCGGCGGGAAGCTGGGGTCAAGGCTCAGCTTGTGTGTAGTTATCTCTGGCGGGATACCTGTCATGTCTAAATGGGACCAGGGAAAATAATCAGCGTTACCTTTAAGGAATTCAATAAACTTTTTCCTGAGCTCGGGGGTCAATCCCGTCCCCAGGTATACCTTCCGGTCGAGTAGATGAATAAACAATATGGCTTGCTCGAGTTCCTCAACTGTAGATTTGGTGGTATCTGAATCATTGGGTACCACAAAGGATCTCGGGACCCCAAAGTCGATCTTCTCATCCGGTAAGTTCCGATCCCCATCTTTCTAGATCGCCGAGATCGGAGCCTATGATTGCTATTTGGTTGCTTCCCCCTTGCTCGAGTTTTTGCCTTTTGATACTGGATCGTTGGCTGCCGCAACCGCTTCTTCGACCACGAACATTTTCTTTGCGACTTGTTGCTCGCCATGCACGGTTTTGATTCCTTCCAGGGTTGGGAATTTTATAGCTTGATGAAGCGTTGAAGGTACTGCTCTCATGTTATGTATCCACGGTCTTCCAAAGAGTGCATTATATCTCATCTCTCTTTTTGTGACATAAAAATTTGTCTGCTATGAAGTCCCGGTTGTGATGACTGGTAATGTGATCTCACCCTTCGTCATTTCGCATGCCATGTTGAATCCGTTGAGGACTTGGATTGCTGGCACGATTTGGTCTAGTAGCCCCAGCTGCTCGATAACCCTCCATCGGATGATTTTAGCCGAGCTACCTAGATCAATCAACACACGGATAATTCTAAATTTATTAATAAGAACAGATATTACCAGTGCGTCGTTGTGGGGCTGAACGATATTTTTCAGGTCCTCGTCATCGAATGAAATGGGTCCGTCGGGGTCATAACCCCGAATACGCTTTTCCTTCGTTTTGGAGACCTTGGGGCGCTTCATCACTGGCCCTTGAGGAATGTCGGTTCCTCCCATGATCATGTGAATCACTTGGTGAGGTTCTTCCTGACCAACCTGTTTGCAAGTATCAATGTTTTTTAAATGAGCTTTGGCCAGCTCGCTTAGGAATTCTCAAAGGTGACCCAAATTAAACAGACGAGCGACTTCTTCTCTTAGTTGCCGGCAGTCTACAGTTCGATGACCGTGGGTATGATGGTATTTGCAAATCAAGTTCTTGTTTCATTTATCCGGGTGGGACTGGATAGGTCTCGGATGTCGCGTTTCCTGATTACGGCTGAAGCCACGGCTATGGTTACCACATCTACGCAAAAATTATACTCAGATAACCTCGGCACGTCTTTATTTCTTAATAACCCGTCGGTCGCATTTCTGTTCACCAATCCTAGATGATTCGGACCACGGTCGTTCCTTCTATCGTTCTTGCCTGAGTCACCATTGCGCAAGTTACCCCTCCGATCAAGCGGATATGGTTGGTACTTATCAAGTGCATGTCTTGGTTCCCGCTCCGTTGTCCTTCTCAACTGATCATTTCCTTTGCTGGAGCGCCACGAACTTGATGTCGTTCTCAAAATCTTATCATCCTCGACCCTGATCTTTGATTGGTATCTGTTGTGCACATCGGCCTAAGCGATGGCTGGAAATTCTACCAAGTTGTGTTTCAGTTCCAAAGATGTGATCGAGCTTCTTGGGTTAAGACCCTAGATAAAAGCTTGAACGGCCCAGTCATCTTGTACTGGTGGCAAATCCATTCGTTCCATCAGAAATCGGGCTACATATTCTCTTAGGGTTTCATCATAATGTTATTTGACGCTGAAAAGATCCGACTTCCTTGTTTCAACCTTAACGGCCCCAGCATGGGCTTTGACGAAGGCATCTGCAAGCATAGCAAAAGAGTCAATTGAATGCTCGGGTAAATTATGGTACGATAACATGGCTCCCTTGGGTAGGGTTTCTCCGAATTTTTTCAATAGCACTGACTCCCTCTCATCGTCTGGATGGTCGTTTCCCTTAATGGCGCATGTATATTCGGTCACGTGCTCGTTTGGGTCGGTAGTCCCACTGTACTTCGGTATATTGGGCATGTGAAATCTTTTTGGGATAGGTTTTGGGGCGGCGCTAGGTGGAAAATACATTTGAACGAACTTCTTTGAGTCCGACCCCTTTAATACCGGGGGTGCTCCGGGGATCTGATTGACCGTTGCATTGTAGTTTTCCACTTTCTTGTCGTTTGCCTCTATCTTCTTTTCCTCCGACTCCACCCACTTTATAAGTTCTTCGAGCATCTTTATCAACTCGACATTTTGCCCTGACTGATTTTCATCGCTCCCCACGCTTCACCTATCTTTGGTTTCTTCTATCTGCTCAGACGGGGCAACGCTAGGTGCTAGGTTTTGATTTTGCAGTTATGCGATAACTGCCTGTTGGGATTACAACTGTGCCATAGCCATGTCGAGCTGGTTCTGGAGCTGTTGCAACGTGGCCCCATTGTCCCCATCTGCCGGTATGTTTCCTACAGAAGAGCCAATCTAGTCTGGATCAACTGGGGGCATATTGTTGTTGGGTACACCGTTATTGTGTTCCTCATGTTGATTTGGCTCGGCATGGAAGTTGACAGACTGAGAGTCCGACATGTTAAGTAGACCTGCAATCTAACTTCAAAGAATAAGTGTAAAATATCAAGTGTTATCAAACTTGTATTAAACCACCACTATTATGCTAGGCCCCACGATGGGCTCCAAATTATTTACCCTAAAACTGGATAACAATTGAATTTTTAAGTGAAGCCAAGGATACGCGGTTTAATTTAATACAATGTCAGATTCTATAACAAGTAATAAAATCACCAGTAACGGTTCATCTTCTTAATCCTTATTTTCACTGTTCAAGTTTCGTCATTTGGCCCCTGAGTAACAACCCCGACCCTCGGTATTCGAGGTCAATCGCCGTTCATCATAGCTAGATCTGTCATCTTGCGTTATTTTATTATTGGTTATAGAATCTGACATTGTATTAAATTAAACCGCGTATCCTTGGCTTCACTTACAAATTCAATTGTTATCCAGTTTTAGGGTAAACAAGAAAAATGATTTCTCATTTAATATTCATGAATATAAGTTGGAATTCACTTAGAATGATTAGAATCGGCTTACCTTGGTGTATTCTAATGGTAGGGAGAGAAGAACTTCGTACTAGGGCTTGAAGAATGTGAAAAACTGATTTTTAAAAGCTAAGTGTTTTATGTATTCAAGTCCTGGCTCGTCCCAAAGCCTTGGTTCGCAAGATTTAGATGCGCCTGGTCATCTGGGGGTGCCACAAACCAGTAAAGTGAGGCCAAAGGATAGTATTTTGGCGATCCTGACTTTCTCGCCTCGTCTGCCTTCCTCGCCTAGCGAGGATTGTGGCGAGCCCGAACTGCTTTCAGTAAAATAGTCATAACTTTTGTAGAGATGTCTGATTGAACTTCATAATATACCGTTGGAAAGGCATTTCAAAGGGCTACAACTTTAGTGTTTTATGTTTTCTCAAATTCTTAATATATTTTCACTAAATCGGGATGGAAGGCATACCTACCGAAAACTTAGCCGATTCTATCGAATCTGAGCACCTCTATTAGCCATTTTGAGACAATCATATCTCCTTGATCCAGACTCCGATTGACTGATCCTTATATGCTTGGAAAAGTATTTCTATGTAATACAACTTTCATGAAGGAACCTTTTCCAAATTCCCAACAAATCAAGGTGCTACGATTACCTGAGTTAGGCCCCTCAGCCACTTTCGCAAAACTTTCAAACTTTCAAATTTCCTCTAAAAATTTAACGATATGAGGCTAACCTTTAATTTAAGATACGGGGAGTTACAATGTCTCCCCTTGGGATCATTCGTCCTTGAATGATGGGTTCTAGTTAACTAGGCTGACGGAAATATGTGTTTACTACTGTAATGAACACCTAAATGCTAATAAACTGAAAGAGATTGCTAAACTGAATAGCTTATTGAACTGAATAACTATTGAACTAGGTGAATAAGACTGACTGAGTGACTACTAAGCTAACTGAATACTAGAAACATGGAACTATAGAGTGAAATCTAAACGGGAAGATGAATTACCTTCAACATTTTCTGCTGACTCTTCAAAGACATGAGGATATCTGGACTTCATGTCCTCTTCTACTTCCTAGGTACCTTCTTAAACTTTCTGACTCCTCCATAAAACTTTTGCTGAGGCAACTTCTTTCATTCCCAACTTGCGAACTTAACGATCAAGGATTTTCACTGGGACCTCTTCGTAAGTCAAACTATCATTGACTGTTATGCTATCAATTGGGACAACCAACGAAGGGTCTCCCACACATTTTATCAATATGGACACATGGAATGCTGGGTGCATAACAATTAATAGCCTGTTTGACCAAGCTTATTTTTCCCCCAAAAGTACTTATTTTTTCAATAAGTGATTATTTGAAAAAAAGTGAAGTGTTTGGCCAAGCTTTTGGGAGAAAATAAGTGCTTCTAGGGAGTAGCAGAAGCAGTTTTTCAGAAGCTAAAAAAAATAGCTTTTGCTCAAAAGCACTTTTTTGAAAAGTACTTTTGAGAAATATACACATAGAAGCACTTTTTAAAAGTTTGGTCAAACACTAATTACTGCTCAAAAGTGCTTTTTAAATTAATTGGCCAAACACAAACTGTTTTTCGCCAAAAGTACTTTTTTGAAAAGTACTTTTAAAAAAAAAGTACTTTTTAAAATAAACTGATTTTATAAGCTTGGCCAAACAGGCTATAAGTCTTGTGACAACTGTAGCTCATAAGCCACTTGGCCAACCTTTTGTAGAATTCTGTATAGTCTAATATAGCGGGGACTAAGTTTGCCTTTCTTATCAAGTCTCATGACACCCTTCATTGGCGAAACTTTAAGAAATACCCAGTCATTAACTTGAAACCCTAAATCCCTTCGTCTCACATCTGTGTAAGACTTCTGGCGACTCTGAGCTATTTTCAACAGCTCCTGAATTAACTTGACTTTCTCTGTAGCCTGATAAACCAAGTCTGGTCTTAACAACTCTGCTTCACCAACCTTAAACTAACCAATTGGTGATCTACATCTGCGCCTGTATAAAGCTTCAGACGGTGCCCTCCCAATGCTAGCATGGTAACTATTATTATAAGCAAACTCAATAAGGGGGAAGTAATCATCCCAATTACCTTTGAAATCAAGGACACATGCCCTCAACATATCCTTAAGGGTCTGAATGGTGCACTCTACCTGGCCATCTGTCTGAGGGTGAAAAGCTGTACTGAGATTAACCTTTGTACCCAATCCTTTCTGAAACGATCTCTAAAATTTTACTGTGAACTGAGTACCACGATTTGAAATAATGGACACAGGAGTCCCATAAAGTCTGACAGTTTATGAAGATACAACTTAGCATAATCCTCCACTGAATCTGTTGTCTTAACTGGTAAGAAGTGCGTTGACTTCGTAAGTCTATCCACAATCACCGAAATTGAATCGTGCCTCGTAGCTGAACGAGGTAGACCTATTATGAAATCCATATTTATCATCTCCCATTTCCATATGGGAATATCAATATTCTGAGCCAAGCCACTAAGCCTTTGGTGTTTGGCTTTCACTTGCTGACAATTTGGACACCTAGCCACAAAATTTGCTATATTATTTTTCATGTCGTTCCACTAATGAATCTCCTTACGATCATGATACATTTTCATGAAACCTGGATGAATGGAATACCTGGAATGGTGAGCTTCTAACATAATTCGCTCTCTGAGCCTATCTACATTTGGAACACATAATCTGCCTCGATATCTCAAGGTACCGTTATCTCCCCCTTGTTCAAAAGCCGTCGTCTTATGCTTGTGAATCCCCTCTTTCAGTTGCAACTAGTAGGGATCCTTATACTGTTCTCTTTAGCTTCAACGATTAGGGAGGAAAGATATCTAGTTTGAACAACCATACCGCCATCCTTGGAGTCCAAAAGTCAAACTCTGATACTGGCCAGACGGTGAACTTCCTTGGTCATAACTCTTTTATCTGTATCAATGTAAGCTAAATTCCCATAGAACACCGATTAAGAGCATCAACCACTACATTCGCCTTCCCTGTATGATAGAGAATATCCATATCATCGTCCTTAAGCAATTCAAGCCATCTTCATTGCCTGAGATTCAACTCTCTTTGCTTGAAAATATATTGCAGGCTTTTATGATCAGTAAAAATATCTACATGCACTCCATACAAGAAGTGACATCATATCTTAAGTGCAAAAATCACAGCTGTCAATTCTAGGTCATGAGTCAGATAATTCTTTCTATGAGCCTTAAGCTGTCTAGATGCATAAGCCACAACTTTACCATGTTGCATTATAACATTATTCGAGACCAATTCCTGAAGCATCACAGTATACTATGAATCCTTCGGTTCCTTTTGGTAGCGTCAAAACTGGAGCAGAATTTAATCTCTTCTTCAACTTTTCAAAACTAAATTCACATGTATCCAACCATTGGAATTTGACTTTTTCTGAGTCAACTTCATCAACGGAGTGGAGATAGAGGAAATTCCCTCGACAAAATGCCTGTAATAGCCTGCCAGACCCAAGAAACTTCTGATATCTGATGCTGAGGTGGGTCTCGGCCAATTCTTAATAGCATCAATTTCCTGAAAGTCCACTTTAACACCTTTGCCTGAAATCACATGGCCTAAGAATGCCACGGACTTTAGCCAAAACTCGCAATTTGAGAATTTTGCATAAAGCTCACGATCCTTGAGTGTCTGTAAGACTATTATGAGATGCTATGCATGATCAACCTCACTATGAGAATATACCAATATGTCATCAATAAACACAATGACGAATAAATCGAGATAAGACTTGAAGACCCTACTCATAAGGTCCATGAAAGCAGCTCGTGCATTCATCAATCCGAAGGACATGATAAGAAATTCAAAATGTCCATAACAGGTTCTGAAAAAGGTTTTTGGAATATCAACTTCCTTAACCTTCAATTGATGATAGCCCCATCTAAGGTCAATTTTGGAATAACACTGAGTGCCCTGAAGTTGATCAAATATGTTATCGATTCTGGGAAGGGGATACTTGTTCTTAATGGTGACCGACCTTTTTCAACTGGCTGTAGTCTATATACGTATACGCAAGGATCCATCTTTCTTTCAGACAAACAATATCGGTGCGCCCTAAGGTGAGACACGACCTTATAAATCCTTGTCAAAAAAATCTTTCAACTGAGCCTTTAACTCTTTCAATTCTGCTGGGGCCATTCTATGCGGCGAAATACATATCGGCTTAGTATCGGGAAGTAGATCAATCCCAAAGTCAATTTTCCTATCGGGAGAAACTCCGAGTAGATCATCTAGAAAGACTTCTGGAAACTCACTGACAACAGGTACTGACTGAATAGCTAGAGTCTGGCATTTGCATCCCTGACTCGTACTAAGTGGTAAATATACCCCTTTGGAAATCATCTTTCTGGCTCTAAGAGAGAATAAATCTGCCCCTGGCTGCTACTGAATTACCTTTCCATTCTATAAGTTCGACGGGAAAATCAAAGGTTATTGTTTTGATTCCACAACCTACTGAGGCATAACAAGACTTTGACGAATCCATACCCATGATTACATCAAAGTCTACCATTTCTAATTCTATTAAGTCTGTTATGGTACTGCGGTGGTAGATTAACACTGGACAACCCCTATAGATACGTCTAGCTATAACTGATTCCCTAACTGGTGTGGATACTTCAAAGGGTTCATGTAACTTTTCGAGTTCTATCCCAAATTTCTTAGCAATATAAGAGGTTACATAAGATAGAGTGGATCCTGGGTCCATAAGAGCAAAAACATTGAAGGTGAAAACTGTTCGCATACCTATGACAACATATCCATGGGTCTCTATATCCGGACGTCCTGACTGTACAGATAGACAGTTCTGACCACCGCCCCTATTTCCAGACTTTGCTACCCCATGCCTCTGCCGAGCTTGGAAATTTCGAGGAGCTGATGAATTAATGGACTAAGCTACATTACTGTTACCTCCGATATTCTGTCTTGTATCCATGCCTGAATGACATATTATTGAGTGCTTCTTACCATAAGTATTACAAGTAGGGTATTGGAAACCACGGTCGGTCACGTTGGCCTGTGATTGTGAGCTTATTGTTCTGAAGTTTCAGCCTTTCTGATTAAACTTGGACCTCTGAGATAAGGCACTAGTTGTAGAGGAGCAGGTCCTGATGACCTATTCTTAAAGAACTAATGGTTTCCACCTTCTTGATATCCTCCCTGACTGAAATTACTAGTAGACTTAGTTCTCTTATTGAACTCTCTATCTTTCTGCTTCTGTAGGGCCTCTTCTTCCTTCAACCTAGTCTCGTTACCTTACACAAATGCAGTATCTTGGAATAGTCATCTTGTCATTCTGAGCATCTGTATTGGCATCCCTGTGCAATTCGAGTTTAAGCCCAAGTACAAACCTTCTTACTATGACCCTCATATCCGAAACCATGTAATGAGCATACCTAGGCAATGACACAAACTTGAGATAATAGTCCTAAACAGTCATGTCATTCTACCTTAGATTATCAAACTCAGTGGCCTTGGCTTCCCTGATCTCAATTGGCATAAAGTGCTCAATGAAAGCGTCTGCAAATTCATCCCAAGTAGCAGAAGGTGCATCCTCTCCTTGGGATTGTTCCCATGTCTCATACCAAATATGGGCTACATCTTGCAGCTGGAAAGCTCCAAGTTCCGATGCCTCTATATCAGTAGCATGCATCACCCGAAATACTTTTTGGAGTCCATCAATGAAATTCTGCAGATCTTCATCCTTCTTTGACCCTGTGAACACTGGCAGTTTTGTCCGCAGAAACTCCTGAGTCCTAAAACTGTTCGACCTATTACTAGCACCTGAGCTAGGGGTCGTTTCTTGTCGCTGGGCCTGGTTTGCCAAAATTTGAGTGAGCAGCTGAATAGCTCCCCTGACATCCGCATCCGGAGTAATGGGAGGTGTAACTGTAGTATTAGCTGGGGCGGCCGTCTGAGCTTGAGTGTTATCTTCTGTAGCAACCCTCTGGATAGTAGTTGTATTCCTCTTGCTGTACTTTCTCTTCGGAGCCATTTCTGAAATACATAATTCGCACGAGTTAGAAGAATTTCTACAAGTACTGCTCTAACTGCATGAACTAGAGTATGAAAGAAGTGAAAAAAAACCTGAATGTTTTGGTGGTCAACTGTTTATATGTGTGGGGCCTTCACACATATAAAGGTAAACCCACTAGACACGACTTCATAGATTCCCTAAGACACTTGAACTTAGTGCTCTGATACAAGGCTTTGTCATGCCCTGAACCATGACTTAGGCATAACACGACACTCGGTGCCTAACTGTATGTGATGCGAACTCCTAGGCCAACGGAATCAATATGTGATATAAAAACATGCAATAATAAGGAAGTAAGACTAACACGTGCTGATCTATTAAAAGTCTGACTGAAAATATATTAAATGCGGAATCATTGGATTAAGTCTAAAACATCTGACGCTCCGCCCCAGCAAGTAATTTCGTTTTAGTAAAAAAAAAGGCAATCAATCAGAGAAAATACGTCAGAAAATCCTTAGAAATTGTGGACCCTTTCAATTGGTAGGTCACCGGGTTATTCAAATAAGTCGTGTTTTCCGTGGTTTTCCCATGTTACAACTTCCGTACCAATTCGGTCGATCCGGAATGATGAATAGCCAACAAGGCTAAAATATAAAAGTTTGCTAATATCTGACTAACTAGACTATATATATGAAGCCTCTAAAGATAACTGCTAAATGCTGGGAAGACTAAAGCAGGATAATGCCCCGGAGGAACTATGGCTCACTAATAGCTGATACAAGCAAGTCCTAGCTAGTTGGATCATCAACCTGTATATCGTTGTAATAAAAGGGACACCAATACATTTGAATTGTACTGGTATGTAAAGCAACTGAAAGAAATATAAGTACTGAAACTGACCTAAATAGGAAAGTAAGAATTTGAGGTACTCTCTATTTTGAATGAAGAATCACCTGTATAACTATAAATATAAACTGTGGCCTAGGGCCCAAATAGTGTGCACAAAAACTGTGGTCTCAGGCCCAAGCAATACATATGCATAAACTGTGGCCTAGGGCCCAAAAATACAGATACAAGTGTTCAACATTAAGCAAGTACAAGACTGAGACTGACTATAGCTGATAGCATGATAACTGTTTCTGATTATGGAACTTAAACAAATAACTGATTATATATTGACCGAGACTCATATGTTATCAATACACAAGTCTATAATGATTACGTACTGAGTTCATGATATTCAAAGTGATCACCATGAATGAATTATGAAGCTATAGCCCTAGACAATAGCAGTTCTACAACTATTCAAGAAACTAGGGTTAAACTGTATTATGAGTCAAATTACTGATAAGCATGTAGAATGAGGCGTAGGGAGAATCATAAACGTTCTCTACCATATATAGTTAGCCTCACATACCTTAGCTGCTTCACAGTCCATAATAAAAGTCTGAACTTTGAGAAGAATCCCAAAAGTTTGTGTCTCAAACCTTGAATATGGGTTTTCTTGAAACCCCTAGGTTAAGAACAATGATTTCTCATTTAATATTCATGAATATAAGTTGAAATTCACTTGGAATGATTAGAATAGGCTTACCTTTGTGTATTCTAATGGTATGGAGAGAAGAACTTCGTACTAGGGCTTAGAATGTGAAAAATTGATTTTTAGAAGCTAAGTGTTGTGTTTATACAAGTCTTGGCTCGTCCCCAGGCCTTGCTTTGCAAGATTTAGATGTGCCAGGCCTTCTAAGGGCACCACAAACCAGTGAAGTGAGGCCAAAGGCTAGGATTTTGGCGAGTCTGACTTTCTCGTCTCGTCTGCCTTCCTCGCCTCGCGAGGATTTTGACGAGCCCGGACTGCTCTTAGTAAAACAGCCATAACTTTTTGTAGAGATGTACGATTGACCTCCATAATATACCGTTGGAATGTTGTTTCAAAGGGCTACAACTTTCATGTTTTACGTTTTCTCAAATTCTTAACAGATTGTCACTAAAATGGGGATGGAAAACAGACCTACCGAAAACTTAGCCGATTCTATCGAATCTGAGCACCCCTCTATTTGCCATTTTGAGATGATCACATCTGCTTGATTTGGACTCCGATTGGCCTGATCCTTATATGCCTAGAAAGATATTTCTATATACTACAACTTTCATTAAGAAACTTTTCCCAAATTCCCAATGAATCAAGGTGTTATGCTTGCCCGAAATAGGCCAATCATCTACTTTCGCAAAACGTTCAAGCCTTCAAATTTCCTCTGAAACTCTAACGATACGAGTCTAACCTTTATTTCAAGATACGGGGTGCTACAAAAGGTTCTTGTATTAATACATTCTTAAAATCCGACAAAATCGAACCAAACCAATAAAACTGACAAAACTGAAATCGATAGAATTTATATTATAATGGTTTGGTTTTGTTTGAATATTAGAAAAAATTGACTTAATTTTTGGTTTGGTTTTAACCACAAACCGAGTCAAACCGGACCATGAACACCCCTAATTAATTATTTAGTTTAAAAATATCTCTGACATTAGACAATTATGCCAAAATACCCTTATTTCACATAAAACTTAAGAGAGGACAAATAAGGATATATTTGAACCTAAACATATAGAAGAAAAGCTTAATATTCAAAGAGTTTAGTTCTCAACATTTCCATTCTTTCAAAATTCTCAAACGAACCCGTAATCTGGTTACTATGTTTTAAAAAATCTTGCTATATTAGGTAATTAGGAATAAATGCTTATTATAGTGGTAATTAGACTCTTATTATCGCATAACTAGGTAAATTTTCTCTAAATTTTTACTGAAGCCAACACTATGGGGGATGACTTCATCCGGTCCATCCACTGCAATACACAGGTATAATATATGTTCGAAAATTATAATCCAAGGACACAAAAATATATGAAGAAGAACACAAAGATGAAGTTTGAAAATATGAATAACAAACACAAGATTAGAGGCTTGAAACACGTACGAAACGCTTTCCTAAAAACGATATTTGCTCTCTCTCTTCTGCGAGATTGCTATGGGATTATACGCAAATAGTTTTAGTGGATATGATAAACCTTTGGAAATCTGTACTGAGCAAGCAGTGAAAAATCCGTCTTAGAAAAGCAAGAACTTTTCTGATTTTCAAGAGCAAGATTTTGTTGTAGAAGGGAAAAAAAAAGGTTTTCTTTCTCGAGGAAGAAAGAAAAAGTTGCGTTGGATTAAAAGTAATTGGGTTTAAACAGAATGGTGGTAACCCAAGAATGAAAGTACACACTATTTCATTAAAAGACACCTTTTCTTTTAAGACACTTTAATTAATTTATATTTAAATAAAATCCCAACAATATGCAATATTGTCCTCAGAACACTACTCTTTTAAACAGTCTGAAAAAACCACTATAAATAAATTTACCTTATTTTCTGAACCCATTTTTTTTAATCATTATAGTAAAAAAAGGTCAAAAATGCCCTTAACGTATTAGAAATGGTTCAAACATGTCCTCCTTCTACTTATTGAATCAAATTTACCCTTCCTTCCACATATTTGGATAAAAAATACTCTCCCTTATCACTTATTGGATCAAATTTATCCCTCATATTATTTTTATGCTTAAAATTATGAAAAATAACACAGTATATCTATTTGTGCAAAATAAGCAACCAAGTTTTCATATATACTCTCTTTTTATTCTTAAGTTGGTAGTCAAGTCATGGGACTCCATGAAGAAGAATGCTGGTGAATGGGGTCTCAAATTCTTTTCTCAAGATATTTGAGATTGCACCATCAGCTAAAAAGATGTTCTCATTCCTCAAAGATTCAAATGTGCCTTTGGAGCAAAAAATGCTAAGCTCCAGATCCATGCTAAATCTGTACTTGTCATGACTTGTGAAGCTGCAGTTCAACTTAGAAAAGCAGGAAAGCTTGTGAAGCTGCAGTTTTAGAAAAGCAGGAAAGGTTGTGGTGAGGGATTCAACTCTCAAACTAATAGGTGCTACACACTTCAAGTATGGTGTGGTTGACGAACACTTTGAGGTAACTAAGTACGCATTATTGGAGACAATCAAAGAAGCAAATCCAGAAATAAGGAGTGTTGATATGAAGAATGCATGGGGAGAGGCTTATGATCAATTCGTTAGCACTATCAAGACCGAGATGAAGTAGCCTTAGCTTCCTCTTGCAGCAAGTTCAATATCATTATATAAATCTTATGCTCTTGTATTTCCTTCTTTTGGTTTTCTTCAAAGTCTTATAGTACCAATTCGCGTGTTATGTCTCAAAAATAATCACAATAATTAGGATTCTTGACGTTAATTTGACTAAATTATAAGCATACAGTTTTTATATCTTCACCAACGCCTTTCTTTCTTGTAAACAAATAGGTGTTTTTGGTATATTTATGTTTATATTGGAGATCGTAGGTTTTGTTGTTCTTTATTTCACACATAATCAGAATCATATTATCCACATTAACTTATGGCTCCTAGAGTTTGGTTGGAAAGAAAGCCAGGAAGCATAACTGTCCAAAACTTCATCAACAACAACAACTGGAACATGAATTCTCTGGAGAGAGTACTACCTAATGACTTGATTCAGGGTGTCATGGATACAGAGATTGGAGAGAGACAACTTCCAAACAAGAGCATATGGACTCCTACTACAAATGGAAACTTCACATGCTCCTCAGCTTGGCAGATCGTCAGACAAAAACAGGAAGTAGATCCTTTAGCCAAAATGATCTGGGCTAAAGGAACCCCTCTTAAAATATCCTTCTTTATGTGGAGATTGCTTCGCAAAAAACTACCTTTAGATGACAGAATTCTAAGTCTAGGAATTCAGACTGACTCTAATTGTAATTGCTGCAGGGAACAAATTCCAGAAAAAGTGGATCATGTGTTTGCTACTAGTCCATTTGCTGTGAGAATTTGGAAACAGATGGCAACACCTCCAGGCATTTCACATCAAGGAAACTCAGTTCAAAGGGTACTTGATTGCTGGTGGAGAGTACAACCAAAGAATCAAGTCCACAAACACATTCTGCTCATCACTCCATGCTATATCCTATGGCAACTATGGAGAGAAAGATGTGACAAGAGGTATAGTAACAAAACAACAACAATAAATAGAATGTCTAACTTAATTTTGTTTAATGTCCAGGCTTCTATTTCTAAAAGATTCAGCAAAGTGAATTACAACTGGAACTGGGCAACAACTTGTCAAAGAGCTGAAAGCTACAAGGAAAAGCTCACCAGCATGATGTTTTATTGGGACAAACCAGCAGGTCATTCATGGAAGCTGAATACTGATGGCAGTTCTATGCAAAGAAGTAGAGCATCTGGTATGGGGGAATTGTTAGGAAGGGAAATGGAAGAATGGTTATGGCCTTTGCTAAACACATCCAATGCTCCACTAACAATTCCTGTGCTGCAATGCATGGACTCATCTGGTATAATGAACAGAAACAACAGCCTCAGTTAATACTTGAAATGGACTCACTAGTTATAGTGAACATGCTCAAAGGAAACGCGACTCCACCTTGGAGGATCAGGAAGACAATAGAGGCAGCTCAAAGGATCATTCAACAAAAACATATTAAAGTTCAGCATTGCTATAAAGAAGCAAATGCTGTAGCAGACAATTTGGCAAAGAGAGCAGCTTTAAATGTGGCCGAGGACAGCATATTCCTTCATGAAGATGAGCTGCCAGAAAATTCTAGAGGACCTTTGAGGGTGGACTTGCTCCATTTAGCCTCCTTTAGATTTAAAGCTTGTAAATACTCTGGTTGGTATTTTGAGCCACCATGAGATCTTGAGAGAGGAAGGCATTTGCTGTATAGATCAGAGCCTTCCTCCCCTCCCCCCCATATGCAATTTTAGAGCATGCTTTTTGCATGAGTCTTGTATAGTATTGCATATGGGTTTTTGCTCGGATAGAAGGTTTTTGGCACCAAGTCCCCCTTGTTGTATAATCTTTTGAGAATAAACAAGGTAGGGGTCAAAGCCAAATCCCCCAACAACTCAGGACTACACCTTGTTGGTTGGAAATTACATAAAAAAAATAAAATAAAAAAAAATAGAGTTTTATGTAATTCTTCAATGTAAAAACTTAGATTGATTAAGTCATTATTTAATTTAGGGATTTTGGTTGATTGGATCTTCTTCAAACTTTATCTATCACTTTCCAACACATATATACTGAAATTATTAACTAAAGGTATGATAAATTATAAACAGGCCGATAATATTTTGCCCGGCATCAGTCAAACATAAGCTGAAACCTTGTGAGATGATGGCTCATTCACAAACATTTCATCTTGCGTTATATTGTTTCTCAACCAAACAGGCACGATTATTTTAGCAATTATTAGAGCTTTTGGGAAATGCACGTGAAAACCCTACTTTGTTATAAGCCTGTCAATTGGGCCAGACCCGGGACTGGCCCACCTAACTCGGCCCATAACCGTCCCGGCCCTTCAATCCGGTAAGAGGGTGGTGGGCTGGGCTAGTGGAAAAAATTGGGGGCTGAGCCGGACATGCCATTTAGCCCGGTCCACCAACAGCCCGGGTTCTGGCCCACTGGGGGCCCGACCCACTTAGAATTAATTTTTTTTTTTTAAAAAAATAAATCATAAATAGGCATTGTTACATATATATGACAGATTTCGTAACTTCCACCATTTCTTCCTTTTTCTTCTATTTGTTGTAAAAAATAAGTTGGTAACACAAAAAATTATGGCAGCAGAGAATATAACAGGCTTACTTTGTTATATTCTTCAAATAACATAATCGTGAAAAAAATTACTAGAAAAGCAAATAAAGCATATTAGTAAGTTATAGGAATTGCTCTATTAGTATTAAGTGTTTTCATTACGTTAATTAACCGTTCCCGGGCATATGTAATTAGTAAACTTCGCAAGTTAGTTTTTGCTTAAGAGCATATGCTATTCGCTATATATTTCAAAGTAAAAATTAACTAAAAATGAGATGAGCCTTCAATTCTTTTCTTTAAACACAAGAAACCCATTATCATATCGATCCACTTTTAAATATTTTTGCTTTTCACTACAGCCAAATTAAACAAGAATACATTATGAAAATTGAGACTTAGTACCATATAGTGTCCCATCAAATAATGATCGCTTTGCCAGCAGCAACTTCTACAAGAATGAAAAACAGACTTATTTCCTACCAAACTCCCATCACCTCCACTAGTTTCTTCCATTCAATTATTTCTCCCTTCTCATTCTTATATGCGGGGGGAAAAAAACCAAGAATTTTATACGTTTAAGTTCTGAAATCATTGAATCTCAAATTATCCAATTTGGTGCTTCAAACCTTGCTAACTCTGAGATTTCAAATTATCCATTTTGTGACTTTCAAACCTCGCAAGCTTTTTAATTTACCGAATTTCACATTATTCATTTTTTAGTTGCTAGCTTTCTAAATTCAACGGAACTCAAATTATCCATTTCCGTGTTTCAAGCCTTACAAGCTTTAATTGAATTCAACAAATCTCAAATTATCCATTTCCGAGCTTCAACTTTTGCAAGCTTCAGGATTACTTAATTTCCTTTCCGTGGGAAGTCTCAACTTCATGCACGTAGCTCTTCTTTCGAGCCCTGTCATGGGGCATCCAATCCCTGTCACAGTGCTTGGCAATCACCTCACCATCCACCATAGCATTAACGTCAGTGTACTTGCCATCACAATTAGCTCTTCACCGGTCGAGACACAAATTCTCAAAGGCCCGTCTAATGGTAAAAAAGTACCAATAGACATAATTCTCATTCTTCCATTGGACGTCTTAGGTTTAAGTGACTCCACCACTAAAGTGTTTACTCAGCTCCGAATCATAGTTCGTGAATTCTTGCCAGGTGTACACTCTGCCGTTTCCAATATGAACCCTTCTCTCGACGCTTTAATTGTTGACCTTTTCCGCACTAGCGCGATGCCCATTGCTGACGAGTTCAAAATTCCAAAGTACGTGTACCATACTAGCAATGCATGGTCCACCGCACTAATTGCTTACACTCAAATCTTCGATAAACAAATTCAAGGCCAACCCGTTGATCTAAAAGAGCCATTGGTAACTCCTGGTTGTACACCAATTCGACTCGAAGACGTGGTAGATCCAATGATGGGTAGAAATGATCAACAATACCACAATTGGATGATCCAAGGCGTAGAGTATACTTATTCAGATTTGATTTTGATGAATACTTTTGACGAATTTGAGCCTTTATCAGTCCACGCGCTTAGAGAAAACGAACAATTACGTGCAATTATTAAGGCCCGATTTATCCAATTGGTCCATTGATAAGAAAATTGAACCACATAGGTGGAACAAGGAAAAATACAAAAATAACGTTATGAAATGGCTAGATAATCAACAGTTGGAGTCCGTTTTGTACTTAATCATCTTTTCGTAATGGTGGAACACTATCAAGTGGACAAATAAGCTTGCTTGGGGTTTAGAGCTGAGCTGAAATAGGTTTGTTTGGGTGGTGTGGCCGCCGTCGGATAATGGCGCACACGACGGGACAAGGAATTGAAAGCAGCGTGAATTAGCAGCCATATGAAATGCTTACGCCTTTTAGCGGCAATAGAAACACCCTTTACAAGTATTCCACTGAATGACCACTAAAGGCTTTAGCAATGCCAATATCAACGGCCAAAGTTTAATGGCCTGTAAATGATTTCGTGCCAATACCTATTGTCGCTAAAGGCCTTTTTTGTTGTAGTGTTAATTATATCAACATGTACGAATTGAACTGATCATTATGTTGTGTGCAGAATACCTTCTACACCAGTCAATATCAATGCATGGAGGCATTGTGTTAGGTACTTTTTAGGCTCTGAAAGTAACAATCTAACTCCTAATTTCATTAAAGTGTGATTAGATATGTGTTTTCAGGCTTTGGATAAGATTGCATTTTTATCTGGGACTTGTTAGGCTGAAACTCGAGGACTCAGGGGGTGCTTCGGCACATGTTGAACCACACAAAAATTACAGATTTTCTACTCAAGAGCGCGAGATCAGACACTGGGATCGTGAAAGATAAACGGAGAATCAGTCGATCAAGGAAGTTTTACTGTCCGCGATCACAACAAGGTCAACCGTGAATGCGGCGGTCAAAGGAATGACCTATCGCGATCGCGAGGAATCCACGATTGCGAAAGTGGAACAATTGAGGTATAAATTTGAACGGGGACGAATTTCAAATTTATTTTTTTGCCATTTTAGAAAAATAGGAGCTCAAGGGCGTCGATCCAATGGAGTGATTTCAACCTCAATCTTTAAGATAATGATTCTCTAAAACCCTAGGATGATTATGCTTAATTTTGGTGAGATCTTGACCAGTAACTCATGCGATTTGAATGTCTAAATTGGGATTTTTACTTAATTTTTAAATTAGGCAAATTGGGGATTTCACTTAGCAATTGAAGTCAAAATAAATACTTGACATAATTGGATTCGGGAGCTCAGGGGTAACCCGTGTTGGCATAAAGCTATGGGTGAAGTTTTGATGATTGAAAAAGTAAAACTTGGAACTAATAAACCAGCTTAAGGGCATGATGAGAGCTGAACTAAAGCAGATGAAGAAATGATATGAATGTTCCAAGCAACAAAGCACAATGATAAAAATAGACATTGATATAAAGCTACTGGAGTAGTTAAAGAGATAGCTGGTTGTGAAGTAAAGGTTCCAGACAATATGAAAGACTTGAAAAAGTAAGCAGCACAGGATGGACAAAACAGGTCCATAGACATGGTCCATTGCTAAGAGGCAACAGAATAGAGCATACACATGAACCCAGATTGCAAACATATGTGCCAAGGCAAGACAAGTACAATGATGAAAGCACAGGGTGAATGGAACTGGTCAAAATGCATGATTCTACAACAAAGACAGATGTAGGGAAAATGAGATGAAGATCACTCAGTCATAGAGAAGTTCAGGCAAGTATAGAACAAGCATCAAACATGTTCTATCACAAAGAGTCTTTAGGTGCAGTTGGTGAATGAATCATGCGAGAGGAGATCATGAGGAGTAAAGGTGAAGGTGACTCAAGACTCTAAAGTAGTTTATTTAAATAAAGAGAGTTGCAGACAAAACACATGAACCAAGTTTACAAACATGTTCCAACACAGAGCAAGAACATGATCAGAGTCACAGATTTAGGCAAGGCTGAAGACATAATTTATCCAGCAATGAATAATATAGACACAGAGCAAAGAGCATGATGCATGAAACAGGTTTGTCAATATGTTCCATCATCCATCACAAAAGCAAGCTCAAGACAGTGTTGTAGGAATGAACGAGAAGGGGATGATGAAACAAGTTTGTGAGTTCCATATCAAATAGTGCAAAGATTCAGAGGCAGACGAACCAGGTGGATGAAAAAGGTTCGTGATCATGTTCAAGCGCAAGTCCTACAACAACTAGGATTTGTAGATTTATGGTAAAGACTTGACGGTCAAGTATGCATATTTCCTTGCCATATTTGTTGGGATTAGTAATACTTCTACAAGGACAAGAAGCGGACTCAACAAGTCAAGAATTCAAATACAACACAAACCCTAATATCTTATGGGCCTACTCAAAGAGGGTTTTGTGTTTGCTGACCTGCTGTACACTCAATGTATTCAAGTCTTACCAAGAATAAGGTTTGCGCACCCACAAAGAGAGAATTCAAAATATTGAGCGATCAAAAGATATATCAAGAATATTCAAGAACCCAGGGTTGCATCCCTCGTGCAAGAAGAAAGATTGAAGGAGCTGTTCTACTGAATAATATTTTCCAGTTCTTAAGTCTAGAATCTTGTATTAGGTTGTTTATCGGGTTGTATCTTTATCCGCTTTATTAGAACCATTAAATTTACATACAAAAACGTTGTAAATTCAACTTCACTTCAAGTTGGAGGTCAAATTGAAGGTTGCTTGCTAGTCAGAGATTGATTTGGAAGATAGAGAGGTTAGTTCCTAGGTTACAGAGGTTGTAACTTGAATTTGCAGAGGCTCACTGTTGTAGTGGAGTTTTGGAGAAAACCCTACGAAGGTGTAGTGTCACGGCTCGAACCATGGCCAGGACGTAACACGGCACTCCGTGCCTTACTGCATGTAACCGAGCGAACCACATGGCTTGCTGAATCATCATGAGGCATAACATGAGCGGAATACGACATAAACATGATGAGCCTTAATAAACATGAGATTTCAAAATATCAAATAAAATACTTGTTTAAAAATATGAATATGGATTGTCATCGATAATGATCCAAAGATAGCTATATGATTCTGAACATCTGACATAACATAACTGTCTAGTCTATGAAACCTCTAACATAAGTCTGAACTGCTAAACATACTTACTGGGACAAGGCCCCCAGCATACCTTAAATGCATAACTATCATAAAAGTAAATAATGACTAAACCTCGAAGAAGATGGGGCTCACCAAAAGTTGATACGTGGATGATCCTATAGAGTAGATCTGTCGTTTTGTAAGTCCGTGCCTGCATCGTGAAATGCAGGCCCCCGGGCAATAGAAAGGGGACGTCAGCACATTGAATGTACTGGTATGTAAAGCAACTGAATGAAATAACATGGTAAGAAATGAAATTGAAACCGAAACCTAGTCATAAGCATGAATATATATATATATATATATATATATATATAACATGAGTAAAAACATTTTAAGTAGGGAGAGCATAAATATAACCGACAACATGAAATCTGGTACATGCGCCCTACTAGGAAAACCACTCACACCTTGCCAGGATATAAGATGAAATATAACATGAAAGGGTCCAATCAATATTAAGGAATCGTCCTAAACATGGGCGGAGCGATCCTTATCCTACGGTGGCTACATAGTTTTAGGCTGCTTGAAGCCTTCTCGGTAATTAGTACAACTCCTAAAAACATGAGCATGATATAGTTGGCTAATAAGCCCGTGAATTTCATGAAAGCATGACTTGTATTTAGCATGAATATATCTTGTATCATGGCATGAAAATAATTATATAATGTAATTGCATGAAAACTTGTAGACATGTAGCATATTCATGAAATAAGCATTTTTTATTTAAAAACTTGCATGTAAGAACCCATGGGATGCAAAGGATGGGTTTTTCATAGATTACGGATAGATTCTCAATAACCATAATGGAATATCAAGAACACAATAATGAATTATTTATACAATCATGGTATATCATGGTACATATACTTTGGGTTATCATGAACATATCTAGAACCCTAGTTTTCGTATAATCTCATACTTTCATGGAAGAACGTGGCGTGGGGAAGAACAAAGATGTTCCCACACGCGAATAGAAACCCTACATCCCTCAATTGCTCCAAAAACTTGAGAGAAGTCCGAATCTTGAAGAAGAATTCCAAAAGCTTTGAATTTGAAACCTTAAGAAGAGTTTTCACCATTTTTCGTAGCTACTGTTCATAACTCAAACCTCATTGCTCCGGACTTCCAAATCCAATCTCGCCTGTTCATATTTTAGAACTATATGTTTTGACCACTCAGTTAAAATTTGGGCTCGATCCAACGGTTAAATTATCGGGAAAGGCCAATTGAATATGACTGGTCGGAGTAAAAGTCTACATAAAATGCTAGGGTTTTCTCTAACTCTTTACAACTCTTGATTTTATAGGGTAACGGGATGGTTGGATTTATTCTAGTGTTTATCAATGATGAAATCTTGTAGAATACAAAGGTTCTTGATTAAAATATTTACCTTGGAGGAAACCTTAGGAAACTAGATTGCCAAACCAAACTCTTGAAGATTTCTTGATTTTTCTTGATTGCAAGAATGAGTTTCTTGCGGTTCTTGAAAGATTGAAGTGCGTAGGTTCTTTAGAGATGGAGGTGGAGAGATAAAGAATAGTCTCTTAGGGTTCAGAATAGTGTTATGGATGTTTTTACTTCATAAAATAATAAAATAAGGAGTCCCAATTCGAGTAGGAAAAGGCTCAAAATGTAACCCAAAATCTGAAAATTCTGCTCCAACCAACATTAGTAAAACAGGCATAACTCTTAGCACATGGATCCATTTGATCTCCACAATGTACCGTTGGAAATATATTTCAAAGGTATACAACTTTCATGTTTTAAGTTTTCTCAAATTCTTGACAAATCAAGGGGTTACGGGTTCCCGAAGTAGGCATGTCGATCATTTTCGCAAAAACTCACAAACTTTCAAATTCTCCACTAAACTCCAATGATGCTAGTCTAACCTTAGTTCTAAGATACATGATGTAATAGAATCCTTAGTTCTAAGATACGGGATGTAATATACTTGATTAGTTTCAAGAACACTTTCTACACCTCTCATCTTGGTTCCATTATATTATCATCTTACGAGTCAAACCTTAGCCCGATGGTACGAGGTGTTACAATATCTCCCCCTTGGGATCATTCGTCCTCGAATGATAGATCATGATTGGAATTTAGGCTGGACATGGCATGAATACATGAACGTGATGAAACATGACATGAAACATAAGAGCTCGACATGATTACGTGGGAACATGGTCATGGATCATAAGAACTGAATACGTAATTACATAGAAACATGTACATGGGAACATGAAACTGAGTAGTACCTACATGAATGAGAATCGTGAAACATTTGTCCTTGATTTATGAATAGTTGTTAAGAATTACTGCTAACTCTGGAATTCACAAAAATTATGGCAGGACTTCCTTCGTAATTCGGACTCTCACGACATTTCTCAAACGCCTGCCAGCTAACTAAAGTACCAACACAAACCTCATAGGGTATCTTAATATGCATGATGTGATATAACGTGATTACTGAATCTTGAATTGGCTAATATGAATACTGAGCTGGATTGAACATATGGATATTGGCTAAATGATTACATAATTACTATACATGGAGTTTGGAAGAGAATTCGTAGGCACGAATAACATGAGTATTGGAAAATAGGCACGAACATGACATAATTACCTAGACGTGAGAAGCATGACGTGGGACATAAATACATGAAGACTCGCTGGCATGAATACATGAGTGCTAAACTATCATGAGATACGAATTTGTGTAAACATGGATATCATAACATGGGATCTGAATGTCGAAAACATGATTGTTACAACATGAGGGTTGAATACTGAGCACGGGTAGGATCTGAACACTTAGAGACTTGATCACAGACGTCCGTATGTCACCACGGTAGACATATGAGATAAGAGTACGACTTAGGCCTTGAATGAAATCGCAATTAGGTGCAAATAAGTTCGACATGAGTCATAGAATAGAAATAGGATCCCAACATATAGTTTGAAACTCGAGCATGGCATATCATGAGTACGTCAAATCTGAGTAGAGTACTCCCAAAAATAAGCACCATAGGGTGCAGGAAAGGAACTCTTGTTCACTCTGAAACTTAGATGTGAATACCGTAGATTATCTTACTTTTCGTTCATCAATCCTCTTATCGTGAGCGGATCATAAAAGATCATAGATGAAAGGAATTCGTAGGTACAAATTATGTGAAATGCTTCATTTTAGAGTATAAGAGGGATATGGGTAAATTGAACATGAAGGACGTAACTTGGAGCATGCATACATGGAAACGTGATTAATATGACATTAAACGTAATTACGCGAATAGCATTACATGAGGAATAGGGACATAAGCAACATTTCATTGCATGAACACTTCGTTCGTCAAGGACCTAAGACATGGGTGGAAAGTCACCTTGATCATAAACAGTACATATGTACTTAGTGAAAGAAAGGGAATCCTTTGTGACAAGTTACGAGATGGTTTAAAACATTAACCAGATGAACATAAGCACAAAACATATAAAATCGTGAGTCAGACATCTTGACTTACTCTCATCATTTCCTACAAATATCATTATTATGCTATTTTTAAAGGTGGATGCTCGAATAAATATATCGTGGGCACGAGTATGTGAAAACATAGGTAGTATACCATTGGAGTCGAAATAAGTCATTTACCTAGGGTATTCTCTTCTTGTCCAAGGAATAGGTGTGCATTCCATAAGATTCTTAGTCTTTAAACTCTTATATTACCTTCCCTTCGATCATTATCAAAGTCACCATCATAATCGGAAAGTACTTAGAAGCTAGAACATGGACATGGGTATAAAAGCACGGTAGATACGTGGGACATGAATGCGATTTTTAACTTTAGACATGAGCACAACCTGATGTGCGAAACATGAAAGGACATTTCCTTTGGGTAGTTTACCATCGTATGGAGTCTTAATTATTGTATCTTAAACGTGGAGTGTACAACTCTAACATGGGCATGATATAGGTACGAAAGGTACGAGTAGAGTACGTCTGGACATTAGTACCATATAGTGCATGAATTACTCTGGAATTGGAACCGTTACGCCCTTAAACCCGCTATTCGATCTAGAACTTTATC
This sequence comes from Lycium barbarum, assembly GCF_019175385.1. NCBI lineage: Eukaryota > Viridiplantae > Streptophyta > Magnoliopsida > Solanales > Solanaceae > Lycium > Lycium barbarum. Next base: position 123,521 of record NW_026843483.1, read on the forward strand.
TCATAACATATTTACCTAGTACTTGACCTCAACAGGCATGACAAAAATCGCATTCTACGCACCTTATCTTGGCTAAATGAAACTGTGATCCTCTGACATAATCTCCTTAACATCTATCAACTTATGAAACACATAATCTATATTAGCACCTTATCGCACGATCTCCCCCTTAGTTCAAAAGATGACGCTTAAAGCATGTAGATCTCTAAGTTAGTGATAAGTGGTCATCTAATCATTCCGCTGATTTTCTCTAAATTTTATTCTATCGCTAAGACTATCCCATAAAACTTGTCTTTTTATCTCCTTACCTACTTCCTCTATTACCCATCAAAATAATATTCTTGTGGAAACTTACTAACACCATGCCCTCTAATTCGGCCTAAGCCACGTAAACAAGTTAGAACTATTACGAGAGACTCAATATCATCTGATCATATCCTATGGTCATACTAAAGTAGGTCTATATCCTTGAAGGAAAATTTAAATTACCCTACACTGAACTTACTTACTATTCTCTATTAAACACCTGTTAGCATCATGCTCTCTAATTCTGTCCCGAACGATAAAGTGAAACGTAGATTATTTCTAACTTCCCTCATCATCTGACCCTATTCTGTGGCCGTATACTATCTCTTCTATCCTATATACATGGATCACACTTAGGGAACTTTCATTAGTCTTAAATGATAGATTGGAATACTTAACCCCGAACTTTCTATACACTTTAAAATCATATCATAGTAGACACATCTGGGGGTAAACACTTTATCACCAAACCTTAGAGGGAAAGGTCACATCTTATCATCTTATAGTAGTATCTACTCCTTGTAGTAACTTACTAACGTCCTACTCTCTAGGTCTGATCTGAATAAGTTTAAATAATTTAAAACTATCCCAAGAAATTCAATATCGTCTGCTCGTGGTTTTATTATCGTACTCAGTCCCTTCTTAGTCATTTGCATAGTTCATATGGCAAAAATATATATATATATATATATCCTTGAAAAAGTCCAGACTTTCTAGTATTACAGGTGGTTTGCTCTTAGGTTATTTCTTGCTCAAAACTACCGTGGACTGTTTACGCCTGCTGCGGTTAACTTCATAACATGTTACCTTGTAGGGTCTTAAATCTGAACTATCATCCTTATACTATAGCTCCATGGTTAAAGAATCCAAATAAACTTATTTTGTAAGGTATATAACCCACGTGTACTATCATAACAAAATTTGTCTTTAAAATGGTACTATCACCTAATAAACACACCATGCACCATTTGTCAATTCTTAGGTCTCGAATTTTTCTTCTCGCTGCTTACACAGTCGATACGTTCGAAATTTGATAGAAAGAGGATGTTACTTATTGCTCTAAGCTTCATGGCACGAGTTAGAATAATTCCTGATGACTCCATCTGAAAGCAACACATCGATAATGATTAGCTTTACATCTTCCTCATTCATTGAGACGAGGTGTATTCGATAA